>NC_061512.1:9693849-9993849 GCF_022539505.1 Lolium rigidum | reverse complement strand
ATTCGAGAACCTAGTTAATGTGTTGCACTCACGTTCTTATTCATCATATATCTCTCTTTCTATATATATGTGTGTACTTCAATAGCTAAGCATGCATATCTGATCGACCCAATATTCCAACTGATCAGCTGGCCATTAACTATAATTAAGAAATTAATCAGCCGTGAGATCATCGCCGCCTATGGGGAAGAAAGGTGTGGTGGTGGCGGCGGGCGTGCTCGCCGTGATAACGGTCATATCCGGTGCCATCTCCGCGGTTTACATGGCGTTGGTAACGTCAGGCGGCCATTCTTAATTAATCTAGTTTGCTGATTCTTTTTAACCGTGTGATGCATTATTATTCATGCACGCAGAATGTGTATCCCAATCCGCACGATCACGGAGAGTTCTGTCGGTACATGCCGTCGCCGGCGATGCCACTCGGCTTGGTGGCGGCGGCGCTGTCGCTGACAACGCAGGTCCTCGCCAGCACTGTCATCGGCTGCTGCGGAGCGTGGCGGCATGTTCCCAGCCAGACCAGGCGCCTCGTCGCCGTCCTCTTGTTCGTCTCCTCCTGGTACGTACTGAAAAGTACCCCGTATACTCTTTAAATACCTATGTGAAGGAGCTTTTATATGCAAGGATTAATTAAGTGGGTCTCCTTTTTTAGAAAAGGATTATTCAATAAATCTCTTCTCTATGCTGTGCGAACTTCCAGGATCCTTGCGATTAAAGTGGTGATACTTTTCATGGTGGGCACCATGCTAGGGATGGGCGGCTATACGAGGAATATCGCCAAGAATGGAAGTTGTATTGCGCCAGGCGTTGGGATTTTCATGGCAGGGATGATCTTGTTCCTTGTTGTTGTTTCTCTTGACATCGCCTCATACATCCTGGTTCAGAGGGCTACTTTGGACTCCTCAAAAACGGCTGTGGCGGTGAAGAAGCCGGTGGGGATCGCCATGGGCGAATCGGGTGCAGCAAAATGCTGATCAAACTGCCGATAATGATCCTCCATGCATAAATAAGTCAAGCTTGAAGATATACATCCGTGCTTCTATGACTTGTGAGGGCACTTATGTTATGTACCCAATCTGTTGTATAGGATTGTATTGTACTACAGCATCCCCTGGCTAATAATTAAGGAGGCTATCAAAGAAAATATCAATTCTGGCGGTGAAGTTTGGAATAGAAATTCGTTTGCCTGCACCATATGTTGGAGAAAAATTGTGTCCATCCAAAATATCTTGTTAAAATTAGGATTGTGTGTTTCTCCTCCTTGTCAAACACTTTCCGAATCCCTAAACAATGATTCCCAATACTATCATACTGCAGAAAACATGAACCTGCAATCCTATGTCTTCCATCGGTGGATGGCAATGATCATGCAGAGTTAAAGAGAGCAATGGTCCATGGTCATACATTGATGCAACAATAAAATGCTACAGGTTGTAGCATGACTGACTGAAGAAACATAAGATGTGTGACCTACTCATGAATAAATTAGTTTTGCTGGTCGTGGATGGCCATGTGATTTGTCGGGGTCGTATCACCCGAAAATTTTGAATCAGAACCACTAGATTGTGTAACAACGGCCATATGTTAGAACTCCTCCTCCCACAACACCACATGTTTATGCAGAAACCCTGGAACTAAGGCATATTATACAAAGTTTGTCCAAGATATACTCTCTTCATTGGATTTGTGTCATGGATCCAAAGAGCAAGTAACACATACACACTTGAAGAAAAAAAATGCTTTCTTGTGGATGTTTCAATCTGAATAACACCTGGAAATAGTTGAACTTTGGTTCATCATTGAGATATTTTTTTCGAACTAGCAAGGTGGCCCCCGCAAATGCGAGGGCATCATCAATTGATTCTATAGTATGGTTTTACGACTATGAGAATCAATTTATCGTCTCATGAATATAGTATGGCTCTACGGCTATCCTAGAAATGATGGTAAATGAAATATCTAATGCGCATTTATCATTTTGTAATCTCCATTCAAGAATCTAAGCATTATCTTCTCATTCTTCAGGTAGACAATCATCCTAATTTGGTCTGGAGCTGTCGTTGCCTATTCGACGGTACTCCAGAGGAGGGATCCTCATGGAGGGGAGAAGAAGTAGGGGCCATAGGACGGTGGTACGCGATTTACCCAGCTTCGGAACACCTGCTCGAAGACAGGGCCTACTGCTGCTTGTCTGGAATTATCTGGGCGCTTTCGCGTTGTTACAATGAGTTGTGGTTGTCTCGCTTCTAGCTCGAGATCCCCCCTCAGGGCTCCCGGGATCCGGCTTATATAGGCGCCCGAATCTAGGTTTCTACGGAGAGTCCTACCCGGAATACAAGTTGCCTAACTACGGAATATTACATTGCCGTGTACGTCAAGGATCCACCTATTCCTAACTTGTCGTCATGGATCCGGCTTCCTTCATGGGTCTTCACGGATCTGACTCCTGGCATAGACCTCTTCGGATCCGGGTACCTCTGTAGGTCGGTTCGGATCCGGGTACCTCTGTAGGGCGGTTCGGATCCGGCTACCTTCGTAGGGCGGTTCGGATCTGGCTACCTTCGTAGGGCGGTTCGGATCCGGCTACCTTCGTAGGACATTTCGGATCCGGCTACCTCATAGGTCGGTTGGGATCCGGCTCCTTGTTCCTAGGTTGGACATCTTCCATCTTGATCAACAACAACTGGGCCGCCCGGTGGGCCATATGCCATCACCACCATCTATGGGCCACCCGGGCTTGCCGAAATCGGACCATGTCGATGGTATACCTATGAAGTATATCCACAACAGGAGCATATAGACTTACATAACTGTATATCACATGCCAACTAACGACATTCTGAATTTTAACATTGCGGATTGATCTAACATCGCATACAAACTAAACTGGCTCAATAGTAAAATAACATGCGCATTGATATTGTGTTTGGCAATCAAAATGCTCCATGAGCCATTTATTTATGAACTCCCTTAGGAAGCTAGTATTTTCTAAACTATTGTGGCATTATGCGGTAACATGTAATTTATCTCGAATGTATCCGGTGAACCCGCATTGTTGTATATATAAAAAATTAATTTCCTATATATCGGTTAGTTGAGTTTTCCTTAAGAATTTGTCTACCCAAGTTTAGCATCCATCTCTTATTTCACCTTATGTTTTCTCTTTTTTTACACAGGTCACATATGGTCATATTGTGACTCAAAAATTTGCAACATATGTCATAACCAATGTCCATAATAAGTATCGAAACTTTAGTTTAAATTTAGACTAAATTGAAATAAAACCCTAACACTTATTATGGATGGGAGTTAGTAGATGATGTGGTTAACTTCCCGCCTCGAAGAAACACATTTCATGTATAGGAGGATATCACAAGCTTTGGCATCACTCTTTTTTGCTCGCAAGGAATTTTCGGATGCAAGGGGGACATGGAAAGTTGAACCGAGATTCCAAGAGAAATGTAAATTCCATGTACGATTTTGTGATTTCTTTTCTATGCTCATGTGTAACACGAACTCTATACAGAAGGACGACCACATACACTCCTAAACTCCCGCCCGCTAATCAATTAAAGTATAGTCCACATTACTGTAACCATCAGTATGATCTAACCTTTCGGATATATAATAAGTATCGGGACTTTAGTTTAAACATAGACTAAATCGAAGTAAAACCCTAACACTTATTATGGATCGGAATTAGTAGGTGATGTGGTTAACGTTGTGCCTTGAAGAAACACATTTCATTTGGATTTTGTATACATATGAGGTTAGTCATGATTTTGGAGGTCAGGTTTTGTGATCGCTAGAATCCTAGGGACAGGAAAATGTCAAAGTGCGGATGAAAAAATTAGAGACAATGAATTTTCGAAATCTTGATCAACCTTTTTGAATAATTTAAAAATAAATAATAATAATAATGGTCCTTTAAAAAACATTTTGTTTTTAATTAATCTTGATTGTCAGATCACTATAGTTGTTATAGAAAATAACAATTTGTATACGCTGCTAATATTATTGTCTAGATTTAAACAGTTTATATTTTACATCCTAGCGTGTAGCTTTCTGAATGTGTTGACTCTTTCGAGATCAATATAGTGGATCCTTAGTTGTTTTCAGTATACGTTCTTAGCATTCTAACAATGTAAAAAAAAATTGAGCTGGATCTACCGATACAAATTCAAGCTTGAATAAGGGATTTGAGTCCTATTTGCTCACGTCAACCCAAGGGTCTAAACTGAGCCATATAAAATACGTGTACCTACATCGTTTCAGGGTTGGTCTTTTTTTAGTTTAGGTGAGTGGCCGAGAGACACCGTGTATGGAAAGATATCTGACCCCATTAAAAATTAAAATCCTTCTTTTGGAATAAACGTGTCACCTCTCAAAAATATAAACATGTCACCTCTCAAAAATATAAATGTGTCAAACTGAAACTACACGGTTACGTGATTAATAATCTCCCGTTAAATCCTAAACATATATTTTAGATCTAACAATTAAAATAATTTAGATGATGTGGATTAACCTCGTGGCTCTTAAACATCCTTATTTTACTTTTAATATATAATAGACTAGCAATGGATGGGCGCGACGGCACGCCGCGCCATCTGTGGTATACGAATTTAAAAACGCTCTTGAATTGATTGAGGCAGTGAATTTTTTTAAAAAAATTGTTGTTCAAACAATATGCTTTAAGATAGTTGGTAACAAAATCTCATAGTGCAGGTATAGGTGTTTTTTAAAAGAATACGGTAGGGAAAGCCCCTAGAGTGATCTTTTTTGAAATAATAAGAATCTAAATCTGCGTTCATAGGGATTTGAACATGGATAGTTAGGTCGTACATGCGCTTCTTTAACCAAGTGCATGCATAAGTGTGGTTTGTACAATTTATGTAAAGGAAGAGGTGGACTGTACATGCTTTTAATATGAGTGTGTAACATTGTCGGTACAATGTCAAATAATCCACCGTGAACAAATGTGGTTGTAGGTAGAGTAGGAACAGCAGAAATTAATTTCAAGACCACGGTAATTGTTTATGTGGATTGATCGAACCATGTGAAGTATGGTTACTTGTTGGAGCTGCTGCTGTATCACTTCAGGTTCCGACAGATTATGCTTGAATCTCTGGAGTGCCTTACCATCATATCCTACATCATGCATCCACTCTTCATATGCTTTATTTACAAATATGTCAGCACGAACCTGCATTCAAGTTGAGCAAGGTCATTGTATTCGATAGAATATTAGTGTTCAAGTATGGTGATTTGAGTGAAAAAGGCAATGTATGCACAGGAAAATAGTTAGCTAAGATATTTGGGCATATAGATTTCAGAATCAAGACTTTATAGTAGGAGTAGCACAGATAATCTGGAATATATAGAACCCAAACTATCAGTAGATAGTTTTCTTTAGTTATTGTTGACAACTCACACTGGGAACACAAAATTTCAAAACTAAAATAAGTATGTTGAAGTTAAACTTCCATTTTTTTTTGTTGAAAATGAGAATGGTAATAATTTATTGAAACTATATTAGCAGCAGACTATCAAAGGGTATCTGAACATGGATAATCTGCCAATGCGCTCAGTCTTTGTCTTTGCTGCTTCATTTCTTTTTGTCTTGGATTTTTCAGCTAAGCTGATCTGTTTTTGGCTGACTTTTGCTGCTAAAAGGAAAAGGAGACTAAAATTACCATTTTCTTGGCAACGATGCTGCAGCTCTTTCAATTGTATTGAAGTCTGGTGTTTACCTGTCGCCGGAAGAGCTCTTTGTTAATCTGCTTTTGCTTGGTGTAGTAGCCAATGCTTTGGCCTTCCTTTTCTTTTTTCAGAGGTGGAGCTGGCATCCTTAAGTAAGCAGAATTGCATATCATTAGACACGTCTTGTGCAGGAGTAGTATACCATTTAAGCTTTTCCTATGGAAAATCGAATCAATAAGTAGGTTGTGTTCTTTGTGTATCACTTAAGGTAATATCCACAGAAAAAGACAGCGAAAGACATGCAGTGTAAGCTCGTGCCTCTAAAATGCCAAAGGGCTTTTGCATTGTGTACAAAACAGGGGAATGTTTTGAGGCTCCGGGACAACTTCATTCACCTTGGTGCGCTGAGTAAATTTGAATCTATACTGCTGATCCGTTGTCCTGTATTTCTTGCGTGCATCTGCAAAGATGAAGTTCTATATGGTATACACTGAACCTTCTTTTAGGGGGTCCTTGAACTGATCTATACGTTTGCCTGGTATGTGTCCTTCCATTGTGTTTCCCTATGATGAAAAAGAAAATTGTAATATTAGCTGTGTGAAAAAGAATAAAAGGGCTTTTCTGAATATTCATGTACCTTATTCACTATGATAAATATAGTAGCTACTAGCTAGTAAAAAGTGTATGCAAATTGTAATCCAAGAGATCATGTATATTCATGAATTGGCATGTGAAAATTATTCCTTAGTAGGATTGCTAGGCAAAATAAATCATATATTTTAGAAACATGAGCTTGAAGGTGGTGGCATAACAAATATTTTTCATAGAGAACTCCAGTTACTGGAGCGTCTATTAAGTTTTATCTACGAAAGGGAATACTCTAGAACATATTAAAACCATTTCTTAGTGGGATCATCCATTGCAAAGCCAATAAAAAGTGTATGGCGATCAGATCCGCCCCCATCCCGAGATGGAGTTGACGATGGCGCAGCGGCGCCCCCTAGTGCCGCGCCTCCGTCGGTATGCCGTTTCGCCTCACCACCGCTGGTGTTTCAGAGGGCGCGACAAACACCGGTCCTCAGGGCGCCGGTTCCTTTGGCACGGCCGAGGACGCTGGGGGAGTTCCTCGAAGCTGCAAAGTCGCGCTCTGACGCTCTTCTCCAAACCCCAGCTGTGAGGAGGAGGCTGGTGGAACTAAACTTCCAACCACGCTGCAGTTCACGGATCGCAAAGCTACCGGGTGGGATGAACGCCGAGATGAAGGCGGTGCGTAACCTGATGCGCAAGCTTGGCCTACTCTCCGGGGATGAGGCGCTGTCAGAGGCTGCCCTTGATGCTTACCACAAGATGTACGAGCTCCCCTTGACGGATGACATGATCGAGGCTATCGCGGAGTTCTACGGATGGACGCTCTCTTCGATCAGAGGCTGCTCCCCGCCGATGATGGGGATGTCGGGTGGTCGCCTCGTGGAGGCATGACCCTGACATGGGTCGTTCGGGTGTTTTTGATCTGTTATGTGGCTGCTAGGGTTTGGGAGGGAGAGGGCCGGCCGGGGGCTTTGCCCACGGCCGGTGGCAAGAGGGAAGGGATTTCCTTCTTAATTCTTGCTTGATTAGATTGATACATCTCCTCTCCATATATAGAGAGGTTTACTTGACTCCCAAGCAAGGCTTACTTGACCCCTAAGCAAACCATAAGACTAACGGGCCCAGGCCCATGACGTACTCTAACACTACACCCCACCTGGACATGCAGCTCGTCCTCGAGCTGCAACCTAAACAAATCATGACTCGACGCAACACAACCCTAACACCTAAAAACGAGCATTTTACATCTCGGCTTCTTTTATTACTCTCAACCTGAAATAGACTGGGACGCTTTATTGTTGACCCCTGAACATAAAGTGGACACCATCCGCCCGTCGGACGTGCACCTGTACAACCACCTGGATCCCATGGAAACCAGCGGGACAAAAGGAGCCCGCGCGGCGGCCGGCGGCGGAATGCAGTGGTACTACACGGTGGGCTCCTGTCGGTGACACCATGCCTTCTCCCCGCCGGATGACTGTCGATGGCGCAGACTTTGAGGTCGCTGCCCGCGGGAAAAACAGCATGTCCGCCGCCCGTGGGGGAAACCGCACGCCCAAGATCCCCAACGCAGCGGACGAGATCGAGGTCCCTTGCGCAACGAAGCGCAACTTGGAGGAGCTGCAGCTGCAGATCACGCATCTCCCGCACACGCCGACACACTACGAGGCCGCGCGCAGCAGCCTGCAGCCTCACCGCCGCTGACACGTGGCGGATAGCGATCCAAGCCGGAAGCATTGACGGCGACGGAGGGAAACGGACCTGGTGGAAGGGCATCCCGGGCGGTGTCGATGTAGAGCCCGAGGCCAAGGTCGCTCCCGCACCGCCGAAAGGCAGGGACGGCGTCGGTGGCGGCAGCAGCCGCTGCTGCGGTGTTGGTGGCGACGGCAGCTGCTGCTGCTGTTGCAGCGGCCCACCGAACGGCAGGGATAGCGCCCGGCCCCGATGGGTTCACGGCTGAGTTCCTCCAGAAATGTTGGGGGGGTGGTCAAGGCTGACTTCATGGCGGCTTTCGACAAGCTTTATACGATGTGTGGGCGCGGACTCCAAGGCCTTAACCAGGCCCCGCTGGTCCTGCTGCCCAAGCGCCCGGACGCCATGGCGCTAGGCGACTACTACAAGCCGATAAGTCTGATTCATATCTTTGCCAAGCTGGTGGCGAAAACTTTGGCTACTAGGTTGGCACCTCGGATGGAGTCGCTGGTGGATCGCAACCAATGCGCCTTCATTCGCAAAAGGTGCATCATATGACAACTTCATGTTGGTACAGCAGACAGCTCGTTTCCTACATAGAGGGAAGGAGTCGAGGGTGATGTTGAAGCTGGACATTGCTCGGGCTTTCGACTCAGTATCCTGGGGCTTCCTCATGGAGGTTCTCCAGAAGTTAGGGTTTGGGCCGAGGTTCCGAGAGATTGTCTCTCTGCTACTGGCCACGGCCAGTACCCGGGTGATGCTCAATGGCGAGCCAGGCCCCCCGATCTGGCATCGGAGGGGACTGAGACAGGGGGACCCCCTGTCGCCATCGTTGTTTGTCCTAGTGATGAACTCGCTCAACAAGGTGCTCGCCAAGGCAGCTGAGCTGGGTATGCTGCGACGGTTGGCGCGACGGGACCTGGCGACCTCGGTGTCGCTATATGCGGTGAAGTTTTAGATGCTACAACCACACGCGTGAGGTACCCAGAGCAACACACAATCAAAACAGTGGGAAGAAAAATAAACACAACTGCACACGTGTTGGCAGCAAATCATTCTGTCTTCCCAAAAAATCCTACAGAGCACCAAAACGAACCTGGGAAACACCACCGAAAATCAAAACAGTCAAGATACACACCGTGTTGCAACCATGCTAATTCTCAAAGAGGCCCAAAATTCTGAGAAAAAAAAGAAGTTTATTACCCTTTAATATAGTAGTTATAGATAGATAGATAGATCTCAAGGTTCATTACCAAAAGAACGAACAAGTTCAGATCATTTGTCAAACTCAATCTGGAACCAAAATATACAATTCCTTGGAGCTAAGCACTTCCCCAGGATCCGGGAAATTAATTGCATACAAGATTCAAGGAAACTGTAGTTCTGTGCTGAGATGGACTTTTTCGCCAAGAACGAGATTCAGATCCAAAGTCGAAAAGAGCAGCAACAAAATATACCGCGTTTCCAAACACAATGTATTGATCTCTATGGTGGACGGATCAAGGGGAAACAACCAGATTAGGAGGTGTCAGGTGTAGGTGATACCAAGGCAGCTCGAGCTAGCCTTTTTGCCAGATGAGAGAGAACGATGGTTGCCAGGGAGGACGTCGGCAGAGTGAGTAGATGAGGTGATTCAAGGGGCCTTTTACAATCTCTATCTCTACTATCTCTACTACTTAAAAAGAACGAATATGTTCCCCATTCTCCCCCAGTTTAGTCGTCCCTTCGTCGCCCACCTCTCACTCACCCCGCACACGCTAAACTGGGCCAAGCCCGGGCAAGCGCGGAAGCGCCCAAGCCCAATAAATTTTATGATGGGTATCCTCTCCTCTGGCGTTTCTAGGGTTCATGTACTACGACGCCGTCACCACAGTCTACTCCGAAAGCCTCTCACAGTTCACCCCCCAGCTTCCGCGACGCCCTCTCCACCGTGCCCTAGCCACGTTCTTCCTATCCTCACAGTTTCATGTGACACCGCCCCCTCCCCTCCCACCTCCATAGCCGCCCCCGCAACGGCCAGCGGCTGAACCGAGGGACGGGAATCCGAGCGGCGTGCTTTGGTTCCCCTTCAGCCGCACGGAGTGGGCGAGCTCCGCACAAATGGATCCTCAACCCATCTGTAGAAGTCAGTCCGGCGACGGACACGGAGAGGGCAACCGCTTGGGCCTCCTGCTCATGTGGGGGGAAAGAGACGTGTGAGGGGGCGACGACTGTGGGGAGAGACACCTAGCCCCCTCTCCCTCCTCCGATGAAGGATTTCGAGCCGAGGAGTGCGCCACCGCCGCCCATCATCCAGGCCACGCCTGTAGGACTGCGGCGCAGTGGACGCTGGGCCTCTGACGGCCGGTTTTCAGCAGCCGGCTGGCCGGCCGCAGTTTCTCGCCGCCGACCAGAGCCGGCATGAATGGGAGGAGGCATGTAGGGAGATGGAGGACGACAGTGAATGTTGAGGTGTGACAACGACCAGCAGCGGTGCACGGATTCAGTTGTTGTTCGTGCCTCCGTGGAGTGCTTCAGCTGTGCTCTGATCCCGCCTCCATCCCTTAGATACTTCACAAAGTTTTTTTTTTCCTGAAAGTGGGTTAGTGGCTGATCTTATAATTTTGGGTTTCACATGGGGCTACTACGATTGATGGAAACTTTAGTCATGCAGATAAAAGAAAAAGCTGAAATTTGCATTTTCTGTATGCTAATTGCCTTTTCTTTGTTAAAGGTATGCAATTAATATTCTTGCGACTCTATTGGGTGCGGCTTTTTTTTGAGGATTCAGGCTTCAGTTCCATGGCTTCCATTGTAGGCGTGGTGGAGCTATGGGGCTGGTTGAGGTGACCTTCATATCCTCCATTTTTCGCTGCCTTCCGAGGGTGTGGTGCTCCTCTTATTGTTAATTTCTCATTGCCTCCCGAGGGTGTGGTGCTCCTCTTATTGTTAATTTCTCATTGCCTTCTGAGGTGAATGACTGTAAGACAATGACAGGCTGCACAACAACATGCAGCCAGGAAATGCCATCTGCTATGTATAGAAGAAAGGGAAGCATATCCTTTCTTCTAGGTTAACATTATTTTCTTCCTTTGCTCAGCGAACTGATAGGAGAAACTCGGGAGGTTTTAATTTGGCACAGTTACGGACATGAAGCACTTAATTTTTTTTTGATTCACATTTGTTTTTTTCTAATAGGTAGTACGTGACAAGAATTCAATCTGCGACAGGGTTACTGAAGATTTACCACCTAATCTTACCTATATAGCTCAGCTAAAGAACGTAGAATTGACGGTTACTGAGGATTTTCCACCTAATCTTAGTTATGTTGTTCCAACAAATTTTTAGTTGTACAAAGCTCAGCTAAAGAATGTAGAGTCCCAGTCAGAATGAAGTGCTAAATTGCATTGGTAAAACCAGTTGATCCATCCCAGTTATAGTTGACACTATATGTAAAAAAATACAGAAAAGACTGAATCAAAATAACGTGTGCAAGTAGGACTGAATCAAAATAAATATTTCTATTTGTTCTTCACAAGACCTACTTAGGATTGCTATTTCTCACCAATACCTGCTTAGAATTGTTGCTATTTATTTTCCTGAATAAGACAGCACACTAGCTCAGTTTCTGCATAACTAAAGAATATAATTTCCTGGGAGGAATCCAGCATCGGATGCATAATCTGGCGCCTCTGTACCTCCCCACTGAGAATGCAAGCGACGTCGCCACGATTCTCCATATTGACAAAAGCATGTTAAGACTTTAACTTTGCACAAATAGATCCTCTTGTTTTCTCGTATTGAAGCACTAATTCTCAATAGGTGTTAGGACTTGTTCTTGTCAGAGTATGAATATCTTAGAACCAGTAATATTTCTTTAGGCGTTAGCACTTGTTCTTGGCACATGCATGTTTATTTATAAGCAAATAATTTTTTTATCTGGACTTTAAAGGCTAGAACAGTATTGGTATAGAACATACAACCTACACATTTGTAGGTCAATTGTTCAGTTTATAGCTAACAACGAGTCTTTATTAGATCTAACTTGCTTGATGGGATCTCTAACTTATTTTCATACAATAATTTAGAGATCTAACTTAATTTTAGAAGGCCAAAATATGTCCAGTAGTCACATTGAATTCTGATACATGTACTAATATTACAAAAGACGCCTTGACCTGTTAAACAGACAGTCACAAGTGATTGTCCTCTTGAGCTGCATGATGACCTTTATGACTGAACTTTTTTAGTCTATTATTTTATCTCTAGCGTTTTAGTTGATTTCATGCTGTATAGCTAAAAGTGTTGGCATGCCTGCAGTGTTAGGGTTTGATGTATATCCCCATTATGCTGTTATTTAGCTTTGTGCACTTTCGATCCACTTCCAGGAGGACAAAATTGTCTTGATTGTGTGGATAGATTTGAGGAGTTAGCTCTAAAATAAATACGACTTTAAATGTTAAGTCCAGAGTCTAACTCATCATTTTGCTATGCTACCTTGTTTTCAAATTTGACATACATAATATAGAGGGCAATGAATATTTGGAAGTGTAATTGTAGAATACATGCAAAATACAGAGTAGTTGCAAGAAAGCGCTTCAACATAGGCACATGAAGCATGTTATGAATGAATCTTTTGACTCTTTTGTACTACTATCTGCACTGAACTGGTGTCATCACTGGAACTGAACCTAGTGAAGCCCTTTATTTCGCGTCAACGCCTACTATGTGCCCATCACATCAATGGCACTGCAACCTGGTGAAGCCCTTCGTATTGCACCAACGCCGCTAGCTGATGGAGGGTGCCATCGAGGTTGAGCATCTTGGCCGTTTCCAGAACCATAGCTCTGCGTCGCTGCCGCCTAAGAGTCAGAACTAGCCTATGACGGGGCCTTAGCCACCGCAGCCAGCCCGTTGTCCTCTCACGCCTATTGCATTGCATGCGCTCTGCTATAGTCGCCTGGACGGCCGCTGCCGTAAGCTGTTGTACCTGACAACCAAGGTCGTAGCATGAATCATGTAGGAAGATTGCCAATGCCGGAGAAGTGTTTTAGTGTTTTTCTTCCTTGCCATTGTTGTTATCCTAGAACGTCCAGAGCAGAGCTCCTTCCATCCGTAAGGAAAGACAAGACAATTTCTTACCTAATGCATCGATTTATTTTTGCAGCAATTACACCAGTACTTCTATTCTCCTAGCCCCTGGTATAGATTAATTGTTTAATTTTCTCAGAATTTATCCAACTGATCAATGATTGAATGATTTTGTTTGTACTTCGTGACATATAAGGTGAAGCCAAAGGTGAGAAACTATCTATAGAGCATCTGGGTTTTGTTCATTGTGTTTGGGAAACATTTGTGGATTGTTGTCCCGAGAGTCAAGGATTTGGATGCTTTAGTGAATAGCTAGACCTTGGATGGATTGTTACCTGGATTTATTTTGTATCCTGATGGCTTCGATGAACCTTCTCTGTAATGATGCCACCTTGGATGGATACGACCCCACGTCAACCCATTTTGTGATCAATATACTAGGTGTAGAAATAAGTAAGGAGTAGATATGTATTTATTAATACAAATGTATTAGTAGAGTGTTTATTTCATATTTAAATGATGTCAATTATATTGGTTGTCAAACTATGCTTTAAATGAGATAGAATCTTATTGGTTTGTGGAATATATTGTGGCTTTTTAAGACACGTGAAATTTTGCATCATTGACATGTTACGAGGAAAAATACTGGCCCATCCTTTTTGGCATTTCCTGCGATTTGAGAAATTTTCATAGTGTGTTGTGAATTATATATGTACATTGAAAAATAAAATTTGAAAACCCATAGCAACGCACGGGCATTTGTACTAGTACAGACAAAGGTGGGACGGTGGTGCAAAATCTAACCTTTGGTGCATGATCAGTTCCTGTCGCGATTTTCAGATTTGCAGAATCTGTCTATTTTCACATGATACGCTTTCCGTGATTTGTGTGTCCATAAATCTGGGGAGATGCGCCGGAAAGGAAAGAGCATGCTGTTGTGCCAAGTCCGATTTTTTGTAAGATAAGGGAGCACTCCAGCCTCTGCATCCAAATGATGCACATAATTTTCTGCTTTATTACATTATTCCCAATATTTTAATTACAAGAAAAATACAAAGATCGACTTGAAGCCTCCTTAGCGATAACTTGCTATACCTACGATGAAGGGGGTGACCGTGAACAAGGCCATACTCCCTGACGGTACACCAACACACATCATCCAAAAAGCAAAACCCTGAGGGTGTGCCATTGCACACGTCGCAGAGTTCACAACCGCCATCTATCTCGAACCCATCTCCAAGAGAGATCAATGCATTGACCGTGTCAGGCCTATCGTCGATGTCACCATGACGCCAGACAGCTCCACCATCATGCACGTGTCCAGCAGTCCTCGCCCGTCGTCGGTACCCAACAGCTCCATGCCGTTGAGAATCATCGACGACAACGTGGTAGATGAACACCACTCCACCAAGATCCACCTCCATCCAGCCGCTGCTCCAAAAACGATGCCCCAAGAGGTAGAACGATGCAGGGAGCGCCATCATCGTCCGATCTAGGCTGGATCTAGGATTTCCCCCGGAGCAGCACGAGTGAGTAGCCGCAGACCGCGACGACGATGCCTTCAAGAAGGAAGCGACGCTTAACACCGTCATCGCCCGCCAATCGTGGCACGGTTTTCACCGACAGCCGCGAGCCCCAAATCGGCGAGAGCAAGCGGAGATGCCAACAAAGATGATGCCTTCGCAAGGGAACGACGCCAATAGCTGCCGCCATCATCCGCCAAGAACGATGTCAGGGCGCCCTCACCGCTAGCTCGTCGTCGACTAGATCTTCATCGCCGGAGTAGATGGAAGCTCGTGATCCGCCACCCCAGCAACTAGCCAACCTCCTCCGGCGAAGAAGGAAGCCACCACCACCAAACCAGGATCAGATCCTGGGCGCCCTCCGTGACTCAGAGATAGCCAAGAGGAAACCCTGCAACCGCCGAAGGTCGGCAGCGCCGTCGCCCGCCAAGGCCCAAAGGGCTCGGGGCCAACAACCACCACGAACGTCGCCGATGCGTGATCTCCCCAGTCGTCGCCATCTCGGAACGCTGCCGCTTGAAAGGAGTGGAGGGACGCCGCCGCACCCCGATCGCCAGGCTAAGGAAGGCCGCCGCTGCCGCGCTGCAGGGGCTTTGCCCAGCGACGCTTCGGGCGGTGGCGGCGGCGGAGAGGAGACCGCGCAGAGGAGGGCTAGGGGAGGGAGGAAGGGGCGCGCCGGCGCAGCGCAGCGTCCGCCGCGCGGACGCGAGGGGAGGGTTACGCGAGATAATTCTATGGCCCAAATCGCCGCTAGGCTTGACGACGCTTTCAGTGGAGGTTTCATCTGCTGAATTGCAATTATTCATCTTAAACGAAATAACAAAACAATGAATATGACTCCCTTTAATAGCGCAGGTGGAAGGACAAAAGATCGAGAAACATAGGATCAAACCTGTAGAGCTTGAAGATCACAAGACGACTGAGAAAAAGGAGACAAAGAAGTAAACAATGTGCAGCAGTTGCCAACGCGATATCACGGTCGGCCTTTTTTTTTTTGCGAATTATCACGGTCGGCCTGTGCTGCGGTGCATGGGCTACGTTTTTTTGCTCATGCCAAATCGACATTGAATTTGTAGGACATTCTTAATTATTGATGAGATGGGATATCGCATGTTTGCCACCGGCATATATTCCGTCCTTGATTGTGATATACTACGTAATCAATGCAGTATAATCTCATGCTATATACGGAAATCCCCATCTATCCATCAGGATCTACAAATAGCCGGTTGCATACAGCATCGTTTCACAAAATCACAAGCCCAGCCCAAAGATTGCAAAGAAGAACTGAGAAAATACACTGGCAGAGGAGAAAATGGACGCCAAGCTGAAGATCGTCGGAGTGCTGATGCTCTTCTGCCTTTGCAAGGGAGGTAAACCCTAAAATGTCCGAATTCACCAATTTGGATGAAGCCATCATATTTCTTTGTAATGTTATTATTTGTTGTTCGCAGGCGATGCTTCCGAGCAGTGCGGCCTGTCGGATCTCAAGGTGAACCAGACCGCCGTGGGAAATCAGGTAGGAGGGCTCCAGGAGTACTCCGTGGAAGTGGAGAACAAGTGCATCTGCACGCAGACCAACGTGAAGCTGCTGTGCCCCGGGTTCAACTCCTCCATCCCCGTCGACCCCAGCGTCGTCAGCCTCGACCCCGACGGCAAGTACTGCACCCTCGTCAATGGCGGCGCGGTGAGGAGGGACGACGTGGTCAAGTTCAACTATGCGTGGAGCATCGAGTTCAGCTTCTTGCCCGTCTCCTCTGGCATAGCATGCTCGTGATTTACGTATGTGCGTGCGGCCTTGATTAGGACGGGTTTGTAGTTATGAATAAGTTCTCATTCTTGGGAAAGTACGTTACACGTTGAGTATAGGATATCTCTTGCGGATTCTCAAAAAGTATGGAATAGGTGCTATGCTTTTGTTTTCGATTTGGGGGGAAAACGTCGAAAAAGTACAAGATTGTGGTTTTGAGTTTTATGATTTGATACCTAACCTTCCAAAAAGTACAAGATTGTCTAATGAAAGAAACCAGATCTTAAAGATTTTGAAGAATTACTTTTTTCTTTTATAATTTATTTTGTAATCCCTGCGGGTGACTCATGTATCTCGATCATGTATTATTTGCAACTATAAATATATATGGTATTGAATGTCAAAAAAAATCCAATATGCCGAATTATATGGAACAAAGGGAGTATATATAACATACATGGAAACAAAGGGAGTATATATAGCATGTTCGTGATCTACGTACGTGTGGCCTTGATTCGAAACGCGTTTTGTGGTGATGAACAAGTTTTGTCAGTTAATTAGTCTGTCTCTGAGTACGACACAGTCGTTCTTCATAATGTACATTTAGGCGTTGAGTATATCAGATCTCAAAAATAAGGCAACTGCTATATTTTGGGCTTTTCGGGCAATTCGGTACCATGACTAGGAACCCGAAATTCCGGAAGAAAAGTTCGTAAGGGAACCGATACCAAAGGCTTAGATGGATGCTCCATTTTCTACTAGTGGGTGCTTGGTTTCTCAGGTTTTTTGGGTTCAGGTTTTTTGGGTTCGGGCTTCGGTTTTCAGATTTTATGCCCACCGTGAGTGAGGGGGATATGAATGGACGAATGAGTGAAATGGGGAGACGCAAAACAATAAACCTTACTTACTTTTTAAGTACCTTATATTAGTACTAGGAATCATGTATGTGCGTTGCAACGGTAGAAGAAACAACTTTGAGGAAAATTAGCGAGACAAAATTTCCCCCCAAAGTCGATCGACCTGCATAATCCTAGCCTTAGTACACATTTTCATCTTAATTTATTTATTTATTAATTTTATCTGCATGCACTAGAGCCACTGCTTCCCAATCACCTCCACTTAAGAAGATAGTAAGTAGAAGGCAAGAAATACAAAGTCTCACTCTCTCGGCATTATTTCGCCCAAGCGCTTTGCGGGATTTATTCTCGATCTTATCTAACAAAACTAAAGGAGGAGCATGGTTGTTGCGAAAGACCCACGCATTCCGCTCGTTTAGAATTTCCCAAGTAACAAGAAATGAGTGCGGTTTTCCATGGACCCGCTTGTCATGATGCTCCACCAATGCTTGATTGAGTGACCCGCCCAATGGGTTGGTTGAATGTCGGGGATGCCCAATGAAGTCCAAATGTAACTCCAAAGATACACCGTGTACGGCACTCTACAAAAAGATGGCACACCGTTTCCGTTGTTTGCTTGCAAAGGGGGCACAAACCACAATTCGGGCAAGCACGCTTTTGAAGACGGTCGGCGGTTCAAATCCGGTTTTGGGTGAGAAGCCAACGAAAAAAAACTTTGCTTTGGGAGTAGCACAAAGTTTCCACACCATTTTGTACATGATGGAGGTGGTAGAGCCAAGGAATGGCACCTCATAAACAGACTTTGTCGAGTATCCCCCTCAACTGCAACAATGTCAACATCGACATCAAAGCAATGGAGTTTGGGCTTTACTCATGGAGTGGCAGTGAAATGCAAAAGGAAAAAAAGTGGTGGATTGGCTCTGTGGTGGAAAGATGGGATTGGCGTATCGGTGAGACCGTGGTGCCGATGTAACTTCGATACCAAGATCAATGTGGATGACCTCTCTTGGAGGTTTACGGGTATCTATGAAGAGCCTGGCATAGATCTCAGACAGAAAACATGGGAGGTTTTTCGTTACCTTCATGGATGACCATGGTTGTGTGATGAGGTTTTTCGTTACCTTCGTGGTTTTTTCTTTTTCCTATTAATTTTATTTAATTTGACAAAAATAAGATTTGAAAACTTTCAAATTCTAATAAACTTATTTTTGAAAAATGTTCAAACTTAAAAAGATGTTTAGATTTTAAATTTGTTTAAAATTAAAATTGTTCAAAGTTAGAAAATGTTCGAACTTAAAAAAACAAACATGAAAATTGTGTAGACTTGGAAATTGTTCAAACTTGAAAATTATTTAAAGCTGGAAAATGTTCAATTAAAAAATCTTGAAATTTTAAAAATTGTTCATATTTTTTAAAGGGTTTAGAATTTTCAACCAGCAAAGAATAGAAACAAAAACAAAAATAGAAAAACAAGAAATCACAGAAAAATGAAAGAACGAGTAAAACGACAAAACCAGAACTAACATTTTAAAAAATTAACATTATTTAAAAAAATACATTTATAAATCTTTAGAAAGACAAGAAATGGAAAAGAAAAGAAGAAACAGAAAGAACAGAAATATGTAATAAAGAAAGAGACAGAAAACAAACTGAAAAAACAGGTGTGCGGTGCTGACTGGGCTGGCCCGTACCGCCTACAGGAGTGGTGACATGTACGCGCCGACCTGGTCGGGGTTTAGAAACCGGCTTGCTATCGCGGCAAGGACTGGGAAGTCTCGAGAGATGGGAGCCCCACCAAGATTATGGCCCAAATCGCACTTGGGCTTGACTACGGTTTCAATAGACTGTTGGCTGTCAGTTGCTGTGTTTCAATTACTCATCTGAAATGAAAAATAAAAATAAATACCGACTCCTTTACTAGCTCAGAGTCCAAGACGGAAAGAGAAGCAGTCAAGCAGAGCATCAAACCTGTGGTAGGCTGTAGAGCCATAAGATCACTAGACAACGAGAAAAAGAAAACAACAAGTAAACGACCGTAGTGTCTGGACAGAAACATGTGGCGCATCGTTTGCCAACCAAAGCAGTTAGTTAGCCCGATTGGTTAATGCTTCCTGCCGTGATCTTTGAACATCGTTTCCACGGCATATCAACATCTTTGAACGTCGACATGAGCTGTTGTGCATTGGCCAGGTACGTTTTCTGGCTCGTTCTACATCGGCATTAAATTTGTAGACGTTATTAGACAATTCTATTATTCTTAACTAATGAGATATGGGGCATGCTTTTGTCTCCAATTAGGGGAAAAAGCATCGATCACAACATGTTTAATTTCCAGCTGTGCTTGTGCATGTGGTTTGTTTTATAGCTGGTGGAAAACGATGGCCGACATCACGTGTCCACTCCTTTTTTTTTTCTTCTTCCTCCCCTATCATTGGCATGCTAACAATTAATCAAACACAAACGATGCTACCTCCGGCTCTAAATACTTGCCACATGTTTAATGAATCCAGGTAGCGTAGAAATTGCATAAAGATGCGATAATTATTTAGAGCCGGAGGGGGTGATAGAAATGTGTAGTAAGCATGAATGAGTAAATAAATGTACTCCCTCCGATGCATAATAAGTATCGTGGTTTTAGTTCAAATTTGAACTAAAAAAATTGAGGGAGTAGTAAACATGAATGAACTGTTTCAAGTACAAAGAATAAATGTAGTAAACATGAGTGAATTCTTTTCAAGTGATATGGAGGAAGGACGAACCAACAAAATGGGGAGAAGCGAAACGGTGAGCCTTACTTATTTTTAACCATATTCTACTAGTATTAGCGCTCACTCCGTTCCATATTGCTCTATATATTCGGCTTGGTTAAGGTCAATTTTGGCAAAGCTTGACCAATTTTATGGCAAAACATATTAATATATAAATATCAAAATAATATTATGCTACAATACATGAAACAAAGGGAGTATATACTAGTAGTTTCCTTATAGAAATGTGGGAGTACATAGTAGATGCAATCATACATGAAAAAAAAACCTCCTCAACATGCATCCATGCATGAGAAATGCTTTCCATTTTATCATGCTACTTTTATTCATTTTTTGGCAACTATGCAGTAATCAAATGCCATAAATTGCATGATTACCAGTTTCAGTCTCATGTTACTAATCCAAATACTTACATACAAGTATACAACCAAATCTTGTTGAAAGTATTGCAACCAGCTTCCGCACGTGGTATCATGTAGTTAAAATAGAAGCTGACCAGTATTTGGAAGAATATGGCAGCCACTACGGGAACAACTTCATATGCCGACGGCCCCGTACCGTCGGCACAACCACTTCAACCGTCGGCACCGGCTGTGCCGACGGTGACCGTCGGCACAGGCTGGTCGGCACATTTCCGGTCGGGGCAGCTCCCATCACCGTCGGCACAGTGGACCACCGTCGGCACACGCTGCACCGACGGCTGGGACGGTGGCCGCCGGCCGTGCCACCGTCGGCACGGGGCGTTGGTCGTCCGCAACGGAGTGACGGCGCCGGCGAAGGCCGTTAGGCTGTGCCGACGGTGAAACCGTCGGTACAAAGCAGCCCGCATTTTCCCTGCATGCGTGGGCGCGAAAACTGAAAAATTTCGAAACCGGCAAAAACGCGCGCTGGCCGGGCTGTGCCGACGGTGACACCGTCGGCACGGACCCTCGCCATTTGGCACAGCTACGGGCTCGTGCCGACGGTGACACCGTCGGCACAACCGGCCCAGGTTTTTTCGTTTTCGCCATTTTTGCTCTATTAGCTCGAAAATTGCTGAAATTGCACATATTATAATATTGAATGTCCAAGTAACATATATAGCACCATATAGCACAAAGATATCACCGTATAGCACCAAATCTCACAAATATAGCATCAAATCTCACAAATAGCACAAATATAGCATACAAGACCATGGTACATACACCGGATCCACTACAAAGATGAAGCGTGTCATCATGTGCTAGTACAATGTAGAAACTATGGTGGTGCACCACCCGAGTGACGATCTAGCTACGATGGACGAGCTAGCTCCGAGTCGGTGAAGTGAGGCCGCCAGTATCTCGACGGTGCTCGGGGAGGTAGAACCACGACGAGAGCCACCGGAACCGAAAAATGCCGAGGTTCGGCGTAAGCACCAGGAGAATGGCGACCGGGGTGCATCGGCGTACCACAAGGAGTGTCGTTCCCGGATTCTCCCAATCCCTACATGTTGGAGGGAGTTAGCAACTTAGCCATGTCACACCAAGTTAGCAACTTAGCCAAGTTAGCAACTTACCGGGGTCAACTGACGCTGACGCTTGTACATGATATAGAACTCCTCCTTGGACGGGAACACTGGCGTCGGCCCCGGATGAGGTGGCTCTGGGAGTGGTTCCTCTCGCACTCCGAGTCATCATGAACCGAGTGAAACTCCGCAAGAAACGGGAGAGATTGCTCGGATTCAAACATGGGGACTTATGATGTTTTGCAACCATAGAGATTGAAACTTACCGCCATCCGGTTGCTCGTCCACCGGACATAGGCATCTTTCACAAGGTCATGCTCCTTAACCTTCTCGAGATACTCCTCGTAAGCTACCGCATAGGCCTCCTCGAGCTGAGTCTACAATTTCAGAAATAATGCGTCTCATCAACATAGCCATTCGAGAACAAGAGTCAAAACAGAGGATGAAAGTGTGGATGACTTACATCAACCTCTACCCGAGAACGGCATGTAGTCCGCGAGGAGGTAGCGTAGGCTGCCGGAGGGGAGGGTAGCCTTGATCTCGCGTGAAGTTCCTCCGAGGCTTGAAACCCCCGAGCAAGGCGGCAGGACGTCCATGCGGCTGGCCGGACCCCGCCAGCATCATCGCCACCTCGTCGACCGGCTCGGTCATAGGGTCCTCCACCTCTGGATGGAGCTTGGCGTACTCCTCGCAAGATCTTTCCTTGTTCTCTTTGGCCTTGCCGTAGTACATCTCGGGCGCGGGCCGAGGCTCGTTCGGACCGGGCGTCACCGGCTTCATGTGCGTCCACGCTTCCATCTCACCAAGTTCCCTCCCGAGCTTCTTCCCCGCATCACAAAACAAATGTTATGCATATCATCGAAAATCAAAAAATGCAGCTTGTTCCATTTTTATATGTACCGGACGCTCCCGATAGCGATCGGTGCCGTCGCTCCCCGCAGAGTGTGTTCCCCGAGAACCACGGCTGGCCTTGTTCCGGTCGCTCACGGCCTTGAAATCGGGGTTTTCGCCGACCCAATTCTTGACCAACTCCATGAAGGCGGCCCTCTTATTATTATCAGCCCAATGTGGTACAACCTGCAAAATCAAAACTCATTTGAAGAACAAACAATATAGTTGCAAGTTAGCCGCGGTACATAGAATCGCATTGACAATTACTTACCGACATGAACTCATCTATCGTCATAGCCGGGCGAGTCCCCGCACAATCTCGGGCTTTGTGTACTCGACGCCCCGCTCAGCATAGAAGTGGCCGATGCACGTGATCCTCTCGGTTGTACCACCGCTGCCGTGTCAACTTCCGACACATGTTACGGAGCACCACGTCCGCCCTATCCTTATGCTCGGCCGCCACCCTATAATTGCGCCGCAATCAAGCATAACGAAAGTGTGAGAGGCATGAGTTATCACGGTGGGGTTATCAACTACATATGAACGAAACCCAAAGAGTATGCATTACGTACCCAAAACTTCTTGATCACGGCGTCGGCGGCGGAAGCAAAGCCAGGGTAAGGCGCTATCTCATAGTCTTCCCAAGTGTAGGCTAGCTTGGACTCGCCCCCAAGGATCGGAGTGTACATCCCCGGCCGACACTTCCTAATAGCAGCTCCAATCGAGACTCCCCGGCACGCGGACATTCTTCCCCGTGTATGTGAAATTCCTGCACAATTATCAAACATTAGAAAATGCTAAGTGTCATAACGAAAATGAAATCACCTTACTACTTACTCTATCCGTCCCGGGACAAGGAGCCACTTCTCATCCTCCGTAGCAGGTTCCTTACTCTCATCGGGAACCCGCGCTTCCCCACGAATCCGCAACTTCTTCGGAGCCATCTCCGTCGAAGCCTCCTCGTCCCTAGACTCCTCCTCCTCCTCCCTAGTGTCCTCCTCCTCCTCCCTAGTGTCCTCCTCCTCGTCCGGCGACCGTGAAGCCACCGAGCCGAGCGCAGGGAATGTCAGCCTAGAAGGAGCCGTGCATTCCCCCTCGTCCTCCGGCCTCGTCCCTCCCCTCGTCCTCCAGCTCGTCCTCCCCCTCGTCCTCCAGCTCGTCCTCCCCTCGTCCTCCCCGTCCTCCGTCTGCGTCTTCGTAACGCCGGGTGGGAATAATGGGTCTTGCACTCCGTCCGGAAGCACCCGGCCCCGGCTTCCGCCGATGCATCTGATCAAGCAAGGAGCTCGATGATGCCTTCCGTCCGCTCATATTGGGCAATTACCTGCATAAGAAAAAGAGAAAATAATTAATAAGCATGTTGAAAATTAATAAGCATAATGACAAATATAGGTACTAAGCATAATGAAAAATGTAGGTATTAAGCATAATGACAAATGTATGTATTAAGCATAATGATAATGTAGGTACTAAGCATAATGACAAATGTATGTATTAAGCATAATGATAATGTAGGTACTAAGCATAAAAGACCCTCACCATTCATCACCACTCTCATCTCTAGGCATTGGGTTCTCAGCCTCACTATCAAAATCGTATCATATGAGTATTCATGGTCGGCATTGGGTTCCGGTTGAGTCTCGACAATGTTGTCTTTGCTCGCATGGCGCTTGGTGAGCATAGCTATGTCCTTCAGGTCCACCACGGTCTCACCACGCATTTGTACATCGTTGTGGAGATCCCGAAGACCTATGTCTATTTGAAGAGCCCCGAACCGCTCTTCCTCTTGATAGAAAATTCCCTCATATGTTACCGGGTCAATGTTGTTGTAATCGTCCTCGGAGGGGATGGGTAGCTTACCATGTGGCGATACTCGGAACACGACTTCCCAGCCCATGAGTTCCTCATTCCGACATGGGTAGGACAAATAATAAACTTGCTTGGTTTGGTGAGCCACAACATAGACGTCGGATCCGTCGTAGGTGGTTGTAGGCCTAACTTCAACTAAACCAATGGAGGGGGTGCTTCTCATTCCACTCGTGTGGGTCAAACCGAGTGGCATTTGAACACAAAGAGCTTGAGTTCTATGTTTGCGTTGTTGAACGTCAACTCGTATACCTTTTGTAACCTTCCATAGTAATCAAGATCATCGGCTCCGCGGGTGTAGACCCCAGTATTTATTGTTTTTGCATTAGGCCGGTTCTTCGGTGAAACTCCGTATGGAAGCGATACCCATTTACATCATACTTCTCATGCGTATGGACTCTACGGTTAAAACCCCGGGAAACGCATCTCAACTCATCTCGTCATCTCAACGTTGGGATCAGCTCCCTACAAGTTCGGCTCAGATTATTTTGTGCATTAGTTACGTGTAATAAGACAAGTCACGGATTGCAAAGTAAGAGGAACATTTGAGAAATTACTTTTTCATGGAACCAGTTCACGAAGCTTTTATTTAAGGGCGGGGCACCCTCTTTCGAAGAGTGTACCACTGCGTGGGAGTGGGACCATTTCTTCCCGACCACATTTCATCATGGAATTCAGCTGAAAGGAGAAAATACGTATTAGACCAAAACCAAGTTATCTGGTTGCAAAGTAATTGGTTCATCATTTTACCTCATGAAATCGACCACTTCCTCCATGTTCATAAGCACGTAAAGCATTATGCAATCCTTCTCTTGTGGCGAAATGTTCTCCACTTTTGAGGCACCGGCCTTGCCACCGGGATATTTGAAGAGCAAGAGCTTTGGGTCACGGTTGGGCTCATCGGAATTGTACCGAGCGACCGGGTTATGCTTAGTGGGCACATCATTGGCATAGTACATTGTCGTGGCGTCCGCCATCTCATGGAGGAGAGTTGCCTCAGCTATGCATGCTTCAATCTTATTTTTGTTTCCACATTTGTACCGAATATACTTGAACTCCCTCTCAATACAAAACTGCCAACGATATCGCACCGGTCCCCCAAGAGTGCCTCGTTGGCGAGATGCACGATGAGATGTAACATCGGAGTGAAGAAGCCTGGGGGGAATATCATCTCTAACTTGCATAGCATGTCCGGCACTTGCTCCCTGCAGCTTCTCAATCACCTCGGTACATATCCGCTTAGCACGGACCGTGCGGAAAAAATGGCTCACCTCCGCAAGCACTCGCCAGACATGATCGGGGAGATACCCTCGAAGCATCACCGGCATCAGCCGCTCAATCCATATATGATAGTCGTGACTCTTGAGCCCGTTTATTTTTCCTGTAGCAAGATTGACTCCCTTACTCATATTCGAACAATAACCATCCGGGAACATCACGTCATATTTGAGCCACGTAAATGCCTCCTTCTTGTCGGCGCTATCAAGACGAGTACTTGGCATGCGGCTTTAACCAACCTTTTCGATTGCCCTCGGGAGGCTGCATGTGTAGAGCCACCCTGTCACATATCTCCTCAATATCGACTCTAGCTGAAACATTATCCCTTGACTTGCCTGGTATATTGCAGCAGGTGTTAAGGAATGCCTCCCCACAATTCTTTTCGGTGTGCATCATATCGATATTATGGGGAAGTTCAAGGTCCTTGTAATACTCGAGCTCTGTTATGCCTGCTATGTGAGTCCAGTTGTGCGTTTTACCATATCCCTCAAATTGGTGGCCGGGTTCCTTACTAGGCTGGAGAGCACGTAGCTCAACCATCAACGCTTGCACCATTGAACTTTGGTATTTCTTTATGTTCAAGCACAACTACGCCTTTCGTGAAGTTTTTCTTGTCGGATCCGAACCGATGCCCCGGATCGAGGAACTTGCGGTGTTTGTCAAAGGCAACATATTTGTGTCCAGCTTTTAGGTGCCTGAATTCTAGTTCGTGCTCGCACACTCGGGCATGGAAACTTACCGACTGTACTATGCCCACGGAATAGGGCGTACCCGGGTAGGTCATGCATCGAATAGTGGAACCAAACTTTCATGATGAAGTTTCTCTTTGTTGCTCTGGTCGTATGTCAATGTACCGTGATGCCACGAGTGGTGCAAATCATCCACAAGTGGTTGCATTAAGACACTCAATTTCTTCCTCGGATATTCGGGCCCTGGAAGGATCATCGACAAGAATATGTTCTTCCTTTGCATTACGACTCCGGGAGGGAGATTGAGCGGAATAACAAACACGGGCCAGCAGCTGTACGCGGCAGTCGACATACCATATGGGTTGAATCCATCGGTTGCTATCGCAATTCTAACATTCCGAGCCTCACTTGCCTCATTTGGGTGCTTTTCATCGAAGTGCTTCCATGATTCACCATCAGATGGATGTACCATGGGTACCCGTTTCTTCTCGTCTTGCAATCTTATCCCGGTCTTATGCCATGTCATCCGCTTGCAGTCTCCTCGAACATGTAAAGCCGCTGGATTCTTTTGATAAATGGGAGATAACGAAGAATCTTTATGGCTACTTTTGTCCGCCTCTTCCGACCATTGCCTACATCTACCTCATGATACCTAGAGTGACCACACTTGGCACAAGTACTTGTCATCCGCATAGTCTTTCCAAAACAAAAGGCAAAGTTTTGGACAGACATCATATGTTACATAATCCATTTTCAATGCTTTCAAGATTTTCTTCGTTTCGTACATGGTCTTGGGCAAGCAATGACCTTCGAGCAACATGTTACCTACTCGTGCTCGTAGTCTTTTCAAAGGATGCTCGAGTACTCTCAAACATGCACTTGTCGGCTAGCAACTGCGTGATGCCATCAAGTTGAGACATTTTTGCACCCGGTATAGAGGCCTCCTAGCCGAGGCCATCATATCAATGAAGGCCCTCGCGGTTGGCTCGAGTTCCTCCTCCGGAAGTTCCTCCGGTTGTGGCGGTCCCTCCGGCTCGAGCGGTTCCTCCGGCTTCGGATCTGTTCGTCCCATGGTAACTCGGCATGTCAGCATCCCGAAGATCATCTAGCAAGTTTAAGATGCCATCGTTCTCATTGCCATCGATCCGCTGCCGCATCACCTCACCTCTATCACGTTCGTGCCGAGAAAAGTCGACCGGCGGGTCGTAGTCACGCATATACCCATTCCACCAAAGGTGTTTAGTCATCTCTAGAATATCCTTAGGATGACGCCTCCTGCAGACATTGCAAGGGCAACGGGGACGAACAATCCCCTTCGAACCACGAGCTAACTCCTTCACTAACAAATCGGTCTTCCATTTCCATTCATCCGTCACTTGAGTCGAACTAACACGGCCACCGTACATCCACTCATTATCAGCCCATCCCGCTTTATTGCGTGACAAACAACAAATAGTAGCATGAAATTGAATGCATCATATTTTTATTTTTCTACCGGCGAAAACGCGTGCATCAACCTACATCTCTACTAGGTGGGCTCCTAGCAGCCTCGGACTCGTAGTTGGGCACGCTCCACGCTGCTGGGTGCGAGACAGAGTTCGAGCAGCACCTCCCCGCTGCTCTCCCGATACACGTCTCGGCAAAAAGCCGAGAGGATGTGCATCCGGAGAACAACAGGGAGGCGCTGACGAAATCCTGTCTCGCACCCGAGCAGAACATGGAAAACGTACCCAACTACGGGTCCGGCGACTGTCCCGTAAATGCCACAAGCGTTACGGTTCAAAATATGCTGACCACTAATGCATATTTATCCGCGTAACGCTTGCGGACGGGAATTGACACCTAGGTTACGCGACTTGACTGGAGAAATTAAATCTAATGACATAAAAAATGCGAAGGGGGAGTCGGCAATTCAGCTCACCCTCGGCTGTAGAGGAAGTAGTCCAACAACCGGCGATGTCGACGGCCGTAGAGATGCGCCGCAAGATCCGGGATCGTCACGCGGGATGCTCACTACATTAGCATTTCAATTTCAATTAGCATTTCAATTTCAATTCATTTAGCATTTCAATTTTATTTTCAATTAGCATTTCAATTTCATTTTCATTTGCAATTAGCATTTCAATTTCATTTTCCATTTCAATTTACCCTAACTAGCTAACTAGCTATTAACTACTCAATAACTAACTAACTAACTACTAAATAGATACAAAAATAAAAAGCAAAAGAAGAAAAATTACCTTCAAGCTTCCATGCATGGAACCGTCCGGTGAGGGGAGGAGGCGAGGCGGGCCAGCGGGAAGCCGGGGCGGGCTGCCGAGGGTCGAGCGGCGCAGTGGGCGTTGGCGGGCAGGGGCGGCGAGGCGAGGGGGCAGGGGCGAGGCGGCTGCAGGCGAGGGGGGTCGGTGCGAGGCGGCTGCAGCGCGCGGCGGAGGCGAGGGGGCCGGGGCGGTTCGGGCTGCGGCGCGGCGGGCGCGGCTGCCGGCGCGGCGGAGGCGAGGGCGGCCGGCGTCGGCGGGTGGTGGCGGAGGAAGAGGAGGGCGTGGAGGCGGGTGGCGGCCGGGAGCGACGGCGGCGGCGCGAGGGTGGGGATGAGTTGGGAGTGGTGAGTGGCCGGGTCGGGCGCGCCCGTGTGGGTCCGACCATTATGGTCGACCCACCCGTGCCGACGGCTCAGCTGTGCCGACGGTGACCGTCGGCACAAGTAATTTTTTAATTTTTTATTTTGTATTTTTATTTGAGAAGGTTTTAAATAAATATTGTCACTATTTACTTCAAATAATAAGAATAGAATAGATCATCTCAAATCCTAACCCTAACCCTAACCCTAAACACTGACCCTAACCCTAACCCCTAACCCTAACCCTAGCCCCATGTCCGAGAAGCCGGGCACACCCGGAGGGGGTAGCATTGGATATAGAACCATCTCAAATCACTTTTGTGCATGCCATGTGGACACACACAAATTTTGGGGCCATTCCCTAGGTCCGATGCTCGATTTCGACGAAACCCTAGTTCCGTTGACCGCGCCGTCTACCCCTTTGATCGCATCCCATCGGGGTTCCCCCGGTGGGCGTATGCCTACGTTTGAGCTTGGTTAGGTCATAGGTACATGTGGAAACAAGTACCATCCCCTATGATCCCAAGGTTCTCTCCGGTTCACCTCCGAGGGAGTTCCCCCTATACATGCGGACTCGCCTAAGTGTAGGAACCCCATGTCCGAGAAGCCGGGCACACCCGGAGGGGGTAGCATTGGATATAGAACCATCTCAAATCACTTGTGTGCATGCCATGTGGACACACACAAATTTTGGGGCCATTCCCTAGGTCCGATGCTCGATTTCTGACGAAACCCTAGTTCCGTTGACCGCGCCGTCTACCCCTTTGATCGCATCCCATCGGGGTCCCCCGTGGGCGTATGCCTACGTTTGAGCTTGCTTAGGTCATAGGTACATGTGGAAACAAGTATCATACCCTATGATCCCAAGGTTCTCTACGGTTCACCTCCGAGGAGTTCCCCTATACATGCATGCAGAATCCGCCTAAGTGTAGGAACCCCATGTCCGAGAAGCCGGCACACCCGAGGGGGTAGCATTGGATATAGAACCATCTCAAATCACTTTTGTGCATGCCATGTGGACACACACAAATTTTGGGGCCATTCCCTAGGTCCGATGCTCGATTTCGACGAAACCCTAGTCTCCGTTGACCGCGCCGTCTACCCCTTTGATCGCATCCCATCGGGGTTCCCCGTGGGCGTATGCCTACGTTTGAGCTTGGTTAGGTCATAGGTACATGTGGAAACAAGTACCATCCCCTATGATCCCAAGGTTCTCTCCGGTTCACCTCCGAGGAGTTCCCCCTATACATGCGAATCCGCCTAAGTGTAGGAACCCCATGTCCGAGAAGCCGGCACACCCGGAGGGGTAGCATTGGATATAGAACCATCTCAAATCACTTGTGTGCATGCCATGTGGACACACACAACTTTTGGGGCCATTCCCTAGGTCCGATGCTCGATTTCCGACGAAACCCTAGCTTCGTTGGACCGCGCCGTCTACCCTTTGATCGCATCCCATCTGGGTTCCCCGGTGGGCGTATGCCTACGTTTGAGCTTGGTTAGGTCATAGGTACATGTGGAAACAAGTACCATCCCCTATGATCCCAAGGTTCTCTCCGGTTCACCTCCGAGGAGTTCCCCCTATACATGCGTAATCGCCAAGTGTAGGAACCCCATGTCCGAGAAGGCCGGCACACCCGGAGGGGTAGCATTGGATATAGAACCATCTCAAATCACTTTTGTGCATGCCATGTGGACACACACAAATTTTGGGGCCATTCCCTAGGTCCGATGCTCGATTTCCGACGAAACCCTAGTTCCGTTGACCGCGCCGTCTACCCCTTTGATCGCATCCCATCGGGGTTCCCCCGTGGGCGTATGCCTACGTTTGAGCTTGGTTAGGTCATAGGTACATGTGGAAACAAGTACCATCCCCTATGATCCCAAGGTTCTCTCCGGTTCACCTCCGAGGGAGTTCCCCCTATACATGCAGAATCCGCCTAAGTGTAGGAACCCCATGTCCGAGAAGCCGGCACACCCGGAGGGGTAGCATTGGATATAGAACCATCTCAAATCACTTGTGTGCATGCCATGTGGACACACACAACTTTTGGGGCCATTCCCTAGGTCCGATGCTCGATTTCCGACGAAACCCTAGTTCCGTTGACCGCGCCGTCTACCCCTTTGATCGCATCCCATCGGGGTTCCCCGATGGGCGTATGCCTACGTTTGAGCTTGGTTAGGTCATAGGTACATGTGGAAACAAGTACCATCCCCTATGATCCCAAGGTTCTCTCCGGTTCACCTCCGAGGAGTTCCCCCTATACATGCGGAATCCGCCTAAGTGTAGGAACCCCATGTCCGAGAAGCCGGCACACCCGGAGGGGTAGCATTGGATATAGAACCATCTCAAATCACTTGTGTGCATGCCATGTGGACACACACAACTTTTGGGGCCATTCCCTAGGTCCGATGCTCGATTTCTGACGAAACCCTAGTTCTGTTGACCGCGCCGTCTACCCCTTTGATCGCATCCCATCGGGGTTCCCCGGTGGGCGTATGCCTACGTTTGAGCTTGGTTAGGTCATAGGTACATGTGGAAACAAGTACCATCCCCTATGATCCCAAGGTTCTCTCCGGTTCACCTCCGAGGAGTTCCCCCTATACATGCGAGATCCGCCTAAGTGTAGGAACCCCATGTCCGAGAAGCCGGCACACCCGAGGGGGTAGCATTGGATATAGAACCATCTCAAATCACTTGTGTGCATGCCATGTGGACACACACAAATTTTGGGGCCATTCCCTAGGTCCGATGCTCGATTTCTGACGAAACCCTAGTTCTGTTGACCGCGCCGTCTACCCCTTTGATCGCATCCCATCGGGGTCCCCGTGGGCGTATGCCTACGTTTGAGCTTGCTTAGGTCATAGGTACATGTGGAAACAAGTATCATACCCTATGATCCCAAGGTTCTCTACGGTTCACCTCCGAGGGAGTTCCCCCTATACATGCATGCGAGATCCGCCTAAGTGTAGGAACCCCATGTCCGAGAAGCCGGCACACCCGAGGGGGTAGCATTGGATATAGAACCATCTCAAATCACTTTTGTGCATGCCATGTGGACACACACAAATTTTGGGGCCATTCCCTAGGTCCGATGCTCGATTTCCGACGAAACCCTAGTTCCGTTGACCGCGCCGTCTACCCCTTTGATCGCATCCCATCGGGGTTCCCCCGTGGGCGTATGCCTACGTTTGAGCTTGGTTAGGTCATAGGTACATGTGGAAACAAGTACCATCCCCTATGATCCCAAGGTTCTCTCCGGTTCACCTCCGAGGAGTTCCCCCTATACATGCGGATCCGCCTAAGTGTAGGAACCCCATGTCCGAGAAGCCGGCACACCCGGAGGGGTAGCATTGGATATAGAACCATCTCAAATCACTTGTGTGCATGCCATGTGGACACACACAACTTTTGGGGCCATTCCCTAGGTCCGATGCTCGATTTCTGACGAAACCCTAGTTCTGTTGACCGCGCCGTCTACCCCTTTGATCGCATCCCATCGGGGTTCCCCGGTGGGCGTATGCCTACGTTTGAGCTTGGTTAGGTCATAGGTACATGTGGAAACAAGTACCATCCCCTATGATCCCAAGGTTCTCTCCGGTTCACCTCCGAGGGAGTTCCCCCTATACATGCGAATCCGCCTAAGTGTAGGAACCCCATGTCCGAGAAGCCGGCACACCCGAGAGGGTAGCATTGGATATAGAACCATCTCAAATCACTTGTGTGCATGCCATGTGGACACACACAACTTTTGGGGCCATTCCCTAGGTCCGATGCTCGATTTCGACGAAACCCTAGTTCCGTTGACCGCGCCGTCTACCCCTTTGATCGCATCCCATCGGGGTCCCCGTGGGCGTATGCCTACGTTTGAGCTTGGTTAGGTCATAGGTACATGTGGAAACAAGTACCATCCCCTATGATCCCAAGGTTCTCTCCGGTTCACCTCCGAGGGAGTTCCCCCCTATACATGCAGAATCTGCCTAAGTGTAGGAACCCCATGTCCGAGAAGCCGGACACACCCGAGGGGTAGCATTGGATATAGAACCATCTCAAATCACTTGTGTGCATGCCATGTGGACACACACAACTTTTGGGGCCATTCCCTAGGTCCGATGCTCGATTTCCGACGAAACCCTAGTTCCGTTGACCGCGCCGTCTACCCTTTGATCGCATCCCATCGGGGTTCCCCGGTGGGCGTATGCCTACGTTTGAGCTTGGTTAGGTCATAGGTACATGTGGAAACAAGTACCATCCCCTATGATCCCAAGGTTCTCTCCGGTTCACCTCCGAGGAGTTCCCCCTATACATGCGGAATCCGCCTAAGTGTAGGAACCCCATGTCCGAGAAGCCGGCACACCCGGAGGGGGTAGCATTGGATATAGAACCATCTCAAATCACTTTTGTGCATGCCATGTGGACACACACAAATTTTGGGGCCATTCCCTAGGTCCGATGCTCGATTTCGACGAAACCCTAGTCTCCGTTGACCGCGCCGTCTACCCCTTTGACCGCATCCCATCGGGGTTCCCCGTGGGCGTATGCCTACGTTTGAGCTTGGTTAGGTCATAGGTACATGTGGAAACAAGTACCATCCCCTATGATCCCAAGGTTCTCTCCGGTTCACCTCCGAGGAGTTCCCCCTATACATGCGTAATCCGCCTAAGTGTAGGAACCCCATGTCCGAGAAGCCGGCACACCCGAGGGGGTAGCATTGGATATAGAACCATCTCAAATCACTTGTGTGCATGCCATGTGGACACACACAACTTTTGGGGCCATTCCCTAGGTCCGATGCTCGATTTCGACGAAACCCTAGTTCCGTTGACCGCGCCGTCTACCCCTTTGATCGCATCCCATCTGGGTTCCCCGGTGGGCGTATGCCTACGTTTGAGCTTGGTTAGGTCATAGGTACATGTGGAAACAAGTACCATCCCCTATGATCCCAAGGTTCTCTCCGGTTCACCTCCGAGGAGTTCCCCCCTATACATGCGAATCCGCCTAAGTGTAGGAACCCCATGTCCGAGAAGCCGGCACACCCGTGAGGGGGTAGCATTGGATATAGAACCATCTCAAATCACTTGTGTGCATGCCATGTGGACACACACAACTTTTGGGGCCATTCCCTAGGTCCGATGCTCGATTTCTGACGAAACCCTAGTTCTGTTGACCGCGCCGTCTACCCCTTTGATCGCATCCCATCGGGGTTCCCCGGCGGGCGTATGCCTACGTTTGAGCTTGGTTAGGTCATAGGTACATGTGGAAACAAGTACCATCCCCTATGATCCCAAGGTTCTCTCCGGTTCACCTCCGAGGAGTTCCCCCTATACATGCGTAATCCGCCTAAGTGTAGGAACCCCATGTCCGAGAAGCCGGCACACCCGGAGGGGGTAGCATTGGATATAGAACCATCTCAAATCACTTGTGTGCATGCCATGTGGACACACACAAATTTTGGGGCCATTCCCTAGGTCCGATGCTCGATTTCTGACGAAACCCTAGTTCTGTTGACCGCGCCGTCTACCCCTTTGATCGCATCCCATCGGGGTCCCCGGTGGGCGTATGCCTACGTTTGAGCTTGCTTAGGTCATAGGTACATGTGGAAACAAGTATCATACCCTATGATCCCAAGGTTCTCTACGGTTCACCTCCGAGGGAGTTCCCCCCTATACATGCATGCAGAATCTGCCTAAGTGTAGGAACCCCATGTCCGAGAAGCCGGCACACCCGAGAGGGGTAGCATTGGATATAGAACCATCTCAAATCACTTTTGTGCATGCCATGTGGACACACACAAATTTTGGGGCCATTCCCTAGGTCCGATGCTCGATTTCCGACGAAACCCTAGTTCCGTTGACCGCGCCGTCTACCCCTTTGATCGCATCCCATCGGGGTCCCCGGTGGGCGTATGCCTACGTTTGAGCTTGGTTAGGTCATAGGTACATGTGGAAACAAGTACCATCCCCTATGATCCCAAGGTTCTCTCCGGTTCACCTCCGAGGAGTTCCCCCCTATACATGCGAATCCGCCTAAGTGTAGGAACCCCATGTCCGAGAAGCCGGCACACCGGAGGGGGTAGCATTGGATATAGAACCATCTCAAATCACTTGTGTGCATGCCATGTGGACACACACAAATTTTGGGGCCATTCCCTAGGTCCGATGCTCGATTTCTGACGAAACCCTAGTTCTGTTGACCGCGCCGTCTACCCCTTTGACTGCATCCCATCGGGGGTCCCCCGGTGGGCGTATGCCTACGTTTGAGCTTGCTTAGGTCATAGGTACATGTGGAAACAAGTATCATACCCTATGATCCCAAGGTTCTCTACGGTTCACCTCCGAGGAGTTCCCCCTATACATGCATGCGAATCCGCCTAAGTGTAGGAACCCCATGTCCGAGAAGCCGGCACACCCGGAGGGGGTAGCATTGGATATAGAACCATCTCAAATCACTTTTGTGCATGCCATGTGGACACACACAAATTTTGGGGCCATTCCCTAGGTCCGATGCTCGATTTCTGACGAAACCCTAGTTCTGTTGACCGCGCCGTCTACCCCTTTGATCGCATCCCATCGGGGTCTCCCGGTGGGCGTATGCCTACGTTTGAGCTTGGTTAGGTCATAGGTACATGTGGAAACAAGTACCATCCCCTATGATCCCAAGGTTCTCTCCGGTTCACCTCCGAGGGAGTTCCCCCTATACATGCGAATCCGCCTAAGTGTAGGAACCCCATGTCCGAGAAGCCGGCACACCCGGAGGGGTAGCATTGGATATAGAACCATCTCAAATCACTTGTGTGCATGCCATGTGGACACACACAACTTTTGGGGCCATTCCCTAGGTCCGATGCTCGATTTCGACGAAACCCTAGTTCCGTTGACCGCGCCGTCTACCCCTTTGATCGCATCCCATCGGGGTTCCCCGGTGGGCGTATGCCTACGTTTGAGCTTGGTTAGGTCATAGGTACATGTGGAAACAAGTACCATCCCCTATGATCCCAAGGTTCTCTCCGGTTCACCTCCGAGGAGTTCCCCCTATACATGCGGATCCGCCTAAGTGTAGGAACCCCATGTCCGAGAAGCCGGCACACCCGGAGGGGGTAGCATTGGATATAGAACCATCTCAAATCACTTGTGTGCATGCCATGTGGACACACACAAATTTTGGGGCCATTCCCTAGGTCCGATGCTCGATTTCTGACGAAACCCTAGTTCTGTTGACCGCGCCGTCTACCCCTTTGACTGCATCCCATCGGGGGTCCCCCGGTGGGCGTATGCCTACGTTTGAGCTTGCTTAGGTCATAGGTACATGTGGAAACAAGTATCATACCCTATGATCCCAAGGTTCTCTACGGTTCACCTCCGAGGGAGTTCCCCCCTATACATGCAGAATCTGCCTAAGTGTAGGAACCCCATGTCCGAGAAGCCGGCACACCCGGAGGGGTAGCATTGGATGTAGAACCATCACAAATCACTTATGTGCATGCCATGTGGACACACACAAGTTTTGGGGCCATTCCCTAGATCCGATGCTCGATTTCGAAGAAACCCTAGTTCCGTTGACCGCGCCGTCTACCCTTTGATCGCATCCCATCGGGGTCCCCGGTGGGCGTGTGCCTCCATTTGAGCTTGGTTAGGTCATAGGTACATGTGGAAACAAGGATCATCCCATATGATCCCAAGGTTCTCTCCGGCTCACCTCCGAGGAGTTCCCCCTATACATGCGGAATCCGCCTAAGTGTAGGAACCCCCGTCCGAGAAGCCGGACACACCCGGGGGTAGCATTGGATATAAAACCATCACAAATCACTTATGTGCATGCCATGTGGACACACACAAGTTTTGGGGCCATTCCCTAGATCCGACGCTCGATTTCCGAAGAAACCCTAGTTCCGCCGACCGCGCCGTCTACCCCTTTGATCGCATCCCATCGGGGTCCTCCGGTGGGCATATGCCTCCATTTGAGCTTGGTTAGGTCATAGGTACATGTGGAAACAAAAATCATCCCATATGATATCAAGTTTCTCTCCGGTTCACGTACGAGGAGTCCCCCTATACATGCGGAATCCGCCCAAGTGTAGGAACCCCACGTCCGAGAAGCCGGACACACCCGGGGGTAGCATTGGATGTAGAACCATCACAAATCACTTATGTGCATGCCATGTGGACACACACAAGTTTTGGGGCCATTCCCTAGATCCGATGCTCGATTTCCGAAGAAACCCTAGTTCCGTTGACCGCGCCGTCTACCCCTTTGATCGCATCCCATCGGGGTCCTCCGTGGGCGTGTGCCTCCATTTGAGCTTGGTTAGGTCATAGGTACATGTGGAAACAAGGATCATCCCATATGATCCCAAGGTTCTCTCCGGTTCACCTCCGAGGGAGTTCCCCCTATACATGCGAATCCGCCTAAGTGTAGGAACCCCCGTCCGAGAAGCCGGACACACCCGGGGGTAGCATTGGATATAAAACCATCACAAATCACTTATGTGCATGCCATGTGGACACACACAAGTTTTGGGGCCATTCCCTAGATCCGACGCTCGATTTCCGAAGAAACCCTAGTTCCGCCGACCGCGCCGTCTACCCCTTTGATCGCATCCCATCGGGGTCCCCGGTGGGCATATGCCTCCATTTGAGCTTGGTTAGGTCATAGGTACATGTGGAAACAAAAATCATCCCATATGATATCAAGTTTCTCTCCGGTTCACGTACGAGGGAGTCCCCCCTATACATGCGGAATCCGCCCAAGTGTAGGAACCCCCGTCCGAGAAGCCGGACACACCCGGGGGTAGCATTGGATGTAGAACCATCACAAATCACTTATGTGCATGCCATGTGGACACACACAAGTTTTGGGGCCATTCCCTAGATCCGATGCTCGATTTCGAAGAAACCCTAGTTCCGTTGACCGCGCCGTCTACCCCTTTGACCGCATCCCATCGGGGTCCCCGGTGGGCGTGTGCCTCCATTTGAGCTTGGTTAGGTCATAGGTACATGTGGAAACAAGGATCATCCCATATGATCCCAAGGTTCTCTCCGGTTCACCTCCGAGGAGTTCCCCCTATACATGCGAATCCGCCTAAGTGTAGGAACCCCCGTCCGAGAAGCCGGACACACCCGGGGGTAGCATTGGATATAAAACCATCACAAATCACTTATGTGCATGCCATGTGGACACACACAAGTTTTGGGGCCATTCCCTAGATCCGACGCTCGATTTCGAAGAAACCCTAGTTCCGCCGACCGCGCCGTCTACCCCTTTGACCGCATCCCATCGGGGTCCCCCGTGGGCATATGCCTCCATTTGAGCTTGGTTAGGTCATAGGTACATGTGGAAACAAAAATCATCCCATATGATATCAAGTTTCTCTCCGGTTCACGTACGAGGGAGTCCCCCCTATACATGCGAATCCGCCCAAGTGTAGGAACCCCCTGTCCGAGAAGCCGGACACACCCGAGGGTAGCATTGGATGTAGAACCATCACAAATCACTTATGTGCATGCCATGTGGACACACACAAGTTTTGGGGCCATTCCCTAGATCCGATGCTCGATTTCCGAAGAAACCCTAGTTCCGTTGACCGCGCCGTCTACCCCTTTGATCGCATCCCATCGGGGTCCCCGGTGGGCGTGTGCCTCCATTTGAGCTTGGTTAGGTCATAGGTACATGTGAAAACAAGGATCATCCCATATGATATCAAGTTTCTCTCCGGTTCACGTACGAGGGAGTCCCCCTATACATGCGGAATCCGCCCAAGTGTAGGAACCCCCTGTCCGAGAAGCCGGACACACCCGGGGGTAGCATTGGATGTAGAACCATCACAAATCACTTATGTGCATGCCATGTGGACACACACAAGTTTTGGGGCCATTCCCTAGATCCGATGCTCGATTTCCGACGAAACCCTAGTTCCGTTGACCGCGCCGTCTACCCCTTTGATCGCATCCCATCGGGGTCCCCGGTGGGCGTGTGCCTCCATTTGAGCTTGGTTAGGTCATAGGTACATGTGGAAACCCTTTCCCGCTCTTTTTCCCGCCCACCCTTTCCCGCTCCTTCTCTCCCGCCTTTTTTTCCCGCCCACCCTTTCACGCCGCTTCTCTCCCGCCCTTTTTTTCCGCCCACCCTTTCCCGCCCCTTCTCTCCCGCCTTTTTTTCCCCCCCATGATTTCCCGCCAAGTTTTCCCGCCCACCCTCTCCCCCCCATTCCCTCCCGCCAAGTTCTCCCGCCGTTTCGGCCCCTTGCCGGCCTATATATAGCCATGTCTTCTCCACTAACGACACCGAGCAACATTTCTCCCTTCATCGCTTCTCTCATCCAATAGAACCACAAAATCCTCTAAGCCGCCGCCGAGATGGCTCCTCGTCGCCGTAGCAACACGGGCTTCATCGGCGTTCGCCCGCGGCCTGCGGGACATTTCGCGGCTGAAATCACCGCCGGTGGTACGCGTGTGTGGCTCGGCACCTTCTACACGAAGGAGGCTGCCGCCCGCGCATACGACGTTGCGGCTTGGAGGTTTGGCCGGCCGCGCCACGAAATGAATTTCCCGGAGGTCGGGTCTCCGACGGAAGCTCGTAGTCTCTCTACCGAGCCGCTACTTCGCTCACGGGGTGAAGCGCGGCGGTACGGGGCTGGCCGGCGGCGGATTGATACCACCGAGGCGGACGAGCAGTTCATGGCACAGTGGCGCGGAGACCATCCCGGAGACGTCGAGGCAACGCGCGCATTCTCGGAAGGAGAAGCGTACGTACGGAGAGAGAGAGGAGGGCGGGAAAGCGGCGCAGGAAGGCCGAGGTTGAAGCGTAGTACGCCAAAGGAGAGGCGTCGACATGGGGGAGAATGATGAACGGTGGTCGTGGAACCTCACAACCACCGCTTCGGAGGACACCCCGCCGAGGATGAAGATTTCGACTTCTCCGATTAATATGTGTGTGTGTCGAGTCCGTGTGTCTAGCGGGTCATGTGTCGACCCGAGTGTTAAGTGCTTTGTTCGTGTGTGGGTGTAGTTCTTTAAATGCTTTGGTTTGTGTGTGGGTCTAGTTCTTTAAGTGTTTTGGTTCTGTGTGTGGGTGTAGTTTCTTTAAGTGTTTTGGTTCCTGTGTGTGGGTGCAGTTCTTTAACCTGTTTCGGTTCGTGTGTGGGTCTAGTTCGTAAGCGCTTTGGTATGTGTGTGAGTCTATTTATTTAAGTGTTTTGTATCGTGTCTGGGTCTTAAGTTCTTAAGTATATCACTTTTGTGTCCTTATACCGCCCTTATACATATATAGGTTTCCCGCAAAGGGGTTCGCCAAACTAGCAAGTAAGAAAGAAATAAACAAATAAAAATGATTGGGATTATCAATTATATGTAGTAAAAAATGTTAAATAAAAAATGTTAAATAAAAAATGTTAAATAAAAAATGTTAAATAAAAATGATGGGCTGTGCCGACGGCCGAGGTTGTGCCGTAGGCCACCGTCGGCACAAGAGAAGAGGGGACCCGGTTGTCGAGTGCCTGGGCCGACGGCCGAGGTTGCGCCGTGGGCCACCGTCGGCACAAGCATAGACGGCGCCGTGACAGCGTAACGGCTCGGCCCACCTACCGGCGCCTGTGCCGACGGGTGAACTCGTGCCGACGGTGACCTTCGGGCGCTCTATCTTTGTGGCGACGGCCATGGTTGCGCCGACGGTGACCGTCGGTGTAGCATGCAGTGTGCCGACGGCCGGCCTATGCCGACGGTCAACTCCGTCGCCGGTCGACGAGGGCTTCTGTGCCGACGGCCCCGACATTTGGCCGTCGGCACATCTCTTGGCCGTCGGCACATGCCGGCTCTCCCGTAGTGAGCCAGAGCTATGAGGTTTGCTGTTGTTCCATCTTGCTATACGCCGCTCATTCCAGGGCAATGAGTGATTGAGTTGGGTCCACAATTCATATACGCCGCTCATTGCAGTTGTCAAGGAGTCGACATCTAGAGCGCCAACGCTGCTGAGTCGACATAGTAGCTCTGCCTGCCTGCGCTCTCTGCTCCGGAGAGACAAATCAACTCCTCTGAGCTGTCAGAGAAACAACTCCTCCGAGCTGTCTTGGTACCAACCAATCTCCGGCTACCTTGGTCACCTCCTCCCAGCCGTTGCCGAGCTTCGTAGAGGTCTGCTCCCCGGCAATTGGAGGTACCGGATTCCTCCTCCTCCTTTCTCTTTCTGCAACTTCGATCAGAAAAAAAAACAGCAGATTGAATTCGTGTGAAGCGTTCTCTGCATTTTGTTGCAACTTTTTATCTGTTTTCGCTGATATATTAGACTCTGATTTTGTATGTTCCGTGCTGGCTTTATTTAGTATTACCTGTAAACTGCTGTACTAGCACGTATCGAATCTAGCCTACCTGTTAACTCAGCCGGACAGCTCGGGTTCCTCCGGTTCATATCTCACGAAATTTGTTCTCGGAGAGTATGCGATAGTACCATGTTGAACTAGATAATGTGGGCTTTCTTTTTTATGTATGGATACATCCATCCCATAACATAACTAAAAGTGTGCCTTTTTCAAATACCGCCCGCAATCTGCCTAATCGACTGAGCTCCTTTAGACCTCAGTTTAGACTCGAGCCTCTCTAGTGCTCTGACTGCTGAGCAATATTTTCAACTTGTGTACCTGTAGGTGCTGAGGGCATCAAGGATTCGAGCGTGATGCTTCTGTGCGTGCCAAGATGACATGTGCCCTGCTGCTGTCCTGATAGGAAGGATAGGAAGCCATGAAGATCAGCGCGCTCCTGACCTCTGCGGGCATCAACATTGGTCTCTGCGTGCTCTTTTGGTCGCTCTATTCCGTTCTGAGGAAGCAGCCAACATTTGTCAGGGTCTATTTCGGCCGGAGAATCGCCGAGGAGCGTAGGCTGCTCCGAGAGGCCTTTATTTTGGAGAGGTTTGTTCCCTCCCCTAGCTGGATCGTGCAGGCCGTCAAGTGTACCGAGGAAGAGATCTTGGCAGCTGCTGGACTGGATGCTGTTGCTTTCAATAGAATGCTTGTATTCAGGTATTCCTGGTTCTTTTTCAGTCGGTTTACTTTAACCTCAGATTCCAAATTTGTAGACTGATACATTCATTTTATTCTACAGCATACGCATCTTTTCCCTAGCTGCCATTCTTTGTCTCTTTGGAATTCTTCCACTGCATTATTTCAGACGGAATATGCATCATCTTGAGATACCTTCAGAACAGTTGCATATCTTCACAGTTAGTAATGTGGAAGTGAAATCAAGATGGTGAGCTGAGCAATTTATTCTAAGTTTATCAAAAGGTGGTTTTATCAAGGCTAAATTTATATATTTATTTGTGTTATGCTGCGTTGATTATAGATATTTATAGGTTTATCTTGTCTTGCCTCTAACTTGACTTGATTAGTTTCGTGTATGTCTGCATTCTTCAACTCATTAGCAAGGACCAGGCATGGTAGTGCAACATATATACTTGTTATTCATTTTATGTGCTGGTTGCGTTGCAGGCTTTGGGTTCATTGTGTAGTTCTCTACATAATATCTGGAGTAGCTTGCATTCTCCTATACCTTGTAAGTTTTTTGCTCATAGAAAGTACAAAGTATTCTATACCCTCTTATTAAGGAACACAAGTAATGTTGTTTCTCTACCCAATCTTTCAGGAGTATAGGCACATTGCTAGGCTGAGGCTCCTTCACCTTAAATGTGCAACACCCAATCCAGGCCAATTTACTGTGCTTGTTCGTGGAATACCAAAGACAACTAAAGAATCGTGTAGTAATGATATCGGTGATTTCTTCACCAAGTATCATACATCAAGTTACCTATTCCATAAAGTTGTTTACAAGGCTGGTAAAGTTCACAAGATAATGGTAAGTGATTCTCATACAACATTTCTATTTGTTTGGGGGGTGGGGGATGAGGCAGAATGCAAAATAATTGCTACGGTAGTATTTTTATGATCCGTAGCAAGATGTTCGGTTTTCCTTTTGCCAACACCAGAGTAGTCGCTAGTAGGCGAGTAGTCCTGTTTCTTTGGGGAGCTGCTACCCCTGTGAGCCGCAAGAAAAGCCATGCAAACGGTGTTGTAACTTTGCATCTTGGCACAGTTTGAGAATAGAATTGGGGTTTCGTGGGGTCTCAGCCCTCACGGTCATCACTTTATATATGCATGATCAGGTTACAATACGTGTACAATACGACTCATACAATACGTACATCTAGTGGCTAAATACCACTCTAACATACCCCCTCAATCTTAACCACTATACAAGGTTTAGATTGGACTTAAATCTATCTAGCATGAGTCGTGTGGCTGGTTTAGTAAATACATCTGCTACCTGATCGTTAGTGGAAATAAATCTGACATCCAGTTCGCCTGCTGCTACTCGTTCCCGCACAAAATGGAAATCGATCTCAATGTGCTTCGTTCGAGCGTGGAAGACTGGATTCGCGGTCAGATACGTTGCCCCAAGATTATCACACCATAATATTGGTGTCCGCTGCTTAGCCACACCAAGTTCCTTGAGTAGCGAGTCTACCCATTTGGCTTCAGCAGCACCATTAGCCAAAGCTTTATACTCAGCTTCGGTGCTTGATCTCGACACTGTTGGCTGCTTCTTCGAACTCCAGGAGATGAGATTCGGACCAACAAACACAGCAAAGCCACTTGTGGAGCGCCTATCATCAACATCACCTGCCCAGTCTGCATCTGTAAATATACTGATGCCAGTCAGTGGAGACTTGCGGATTTGCAAACCAGTCTGTAATGTCCCTTTAACATACCGCAGTATACGCTTTACTGCCTCCCAGTGCACTTCAGTGGGCTGCGAGAGAAACTGGCACACCTTATTCACGGCAAAGGAGATGTCGGGGCGTGTGAGTGTCAAGTACTGCAATGCTCCAACGACACTGCGATATCTGAATGAGTCATCCGCACCAAGAGGTGCTCCGTCATCCCGTGACAACCTCTCTGATGGAATAAGAGGTGTAGGGACAGCATTACAATTCTCCATATTGACTCTATGCAGGAGATCAAGAGCATACTTCCGCTGAGTCAATGACATACCCCCTGAATTGTAAGAGGCCTCCAATCCAAGGAAGTACTCAAGAACACCCAAATCCTTAATGGGGAAGCTGGATGATAGTGAACGAACCAGAACATCAACAGCACCTGACGAGGACCCAGCAATGACTATATCATCCACATAGACAAGCATGAAGATGTGAACTCCACGACGCCGAAAAATGAACAGCGAAGTGTCTGCCTTAGAAGAGATAAAACCCAACTGATAAAGGAGATGACTCAAACGGGCATACCATGCTCGAGGTGACTGTTTCAGACCATAGATAGATCGTTGAAGCTTGCACACATGGGAGGGAAAACGAGCATCCTCAAAACCGGGCGGCTGCTGCATATACACATCTTCATTCAGAAACCCATGAAGGAACGCATTACTGACATCGATTTGCCGGAGTGCCCAGCCACGTGACACAGCAAGTGAAAGGACCAGACGAACAGTAGCAGGCTTCACAACCGGACTGAAAGTATCACCATAGTCAATGCCTTGCCGCTGAGTGAATCCGCGAGCAACGAGTCGGGCCTTGTGTTTGTCAATGGTGCCATCGGGACGATGTTTTGTCTTGAATATCCACTTGCTGCCAACGATATTCACTCCAGGCGGTCGAGGCACCAACACCCAGGTCTGATTCTGACAAAGTGCAGCAAATTCTTCGCTCATGGCGGCATGCCATGCGGGCTCCTGCAGGGCATCTCGATGAGAGTGCGGCGCTGCAAAGAAAGCACGGCGACGCGGATCATATCGAACCGTGCCATCGGTGTACACCTTCTCCTTCCGTGTGTTGTCCTGGTGGCGCGTGACCATCTGACGCTCGGGCACAACAGGCGCAGCTGAGAGGGGCTCCTCGAGTGGTAGGGCACCAGCAGCTGGCAACGGAGCTGGCAAGGAATCATCACCCGCCGCGGGCGAGCCGAGCGCCGGGCCAGGTGGAGGTGTGCATGCGCCATGCACGTCGATCGGGCAAGATGGCGCGACGGCTGGCCCACGCACGGGCGGCGCTGGTGGCGCGGCAGATGGCTCTCCAGCTGCATGTTCCTGTGTAGAAACCACAACACTAGGAAGAGGATCAGTAGACAAATAGGTTAGGTCATATTGGCGCATATGCTCACTCGTAACCGGTTCATCTGCAGGAAAAGACAAGGACTCTGCAAGATCAGAAACTTGAACCGTGACGCCGGGAGTGGAGAAGGGAAAGACTGTTTCATCGAACACGACATCACGAGATATATATATACGTCCCGTGGACCGATCTAGACACTTGTACCCTGTATGCATCGGACTGTAACCGAGGAAGACACAAGCTTTGGAGCGAAACTCAAGTTTGTGTGTATTGTACTTGCGTAGGCTAGGCCAACACGCACACCCGAAGATGCGGAGGAAAGAGTAGTTCGGCTCAACTCCAAGAAGGCGAAAAAGGGGTGTTTGTTTGTTGATGACTGGTGATGGCATGCGATTGATCAAATAGCACGCCGTCAAGAAAGCTTCATCCCAAAAGTGTAGTGGGAGAGAGGAATGGGCAAGAAGAGCGAGCCCTGTTTCTACCAGATGCCGATGTTTGCGCTCGGCGATCCCGTTCTGCTGGGAAGTGTGCGGACATGACACACGATGAGACACACCCGTGCGCTGAAAATAGCGGGAGAGGCGCTGATACTCGCCACCTCCATCAGACTGAACTGCTTTAATCTTAGCGTTCAGGAGGCGCTCGACATGAGCCTGGAAAGCATAGAAAACCTGCTCAACATCAGACTTATGTTTTAAAAGATAAATCCAGCAGAAACGAGAATAATCATCCACAAAACTGACGTAATACTTGTACCCGCCAGAGGAGGTACGGGCAGGCCCCCAAACATCAGTATGAACCAATTCAAGTGGGGCAACAGAAACACGAGAAGACACAGTATATGGTAATTGATGACTTTTGGCGCGTTGACAAGCATCACACACCAAAGATATATTGTCTGACTGAGAACACGAAAGATTATTTGTTCGAACAATATTTTGAACTACATTATTTGATGGATGACCAAAACGCTGATGCCATTGCGAAGGGGAGATCTTGCTACTCGAACAGGCGTGACGCGAGGGGGAAGATGCTCTGCAGAACGGTACTGGGTAGAGACCATCTCGACTTCTACCGAGAAGAAGGACCCTCCTCGTTGCCTTGTCCTTGACACAGAAAAAATCCCGGTGAAATTCAACAAAGACATAGTTATCCGAAACAAGACGATAGACGGAAAGAAGGTGCTTGCGAATATTTGGAACATGAAGAACATTTTGCAAACGCAGAGATGAACCGGGTAAATTAGAGTGACCAATATGGGCAATAGACAAACCTGTTCCATTTGCTACTTGCACCTGATCCTTGCCGAGGTAGCGTTCGGCGAGCTGGAGGCGTTCTAGTTCACTGGTGAAGTGATCCGAGGCTCCCGTGTCCATGATCCATGGATTGTTGTCGTTGGAGCTTGTCGAGGCAGAGTTGCCAGAGCGTTGGAAGTCATGGTTGAAGCGATTGCGGCAATCATATGCATCATGACCCCAGATACCGCAGAGTTGACACTGGGGACGGAAACGACGTCCATTGCGTCCGTTCCCGCCACCGCCTCCACCGGTGTTGCGGCCGCCGTTACCACGGCCACGACCACCACCGTCATTGCGAGGGTTTCCATAACCCCCGCCGTTACCATAGCCGCCGTTGCCGTAGCCTCCATTGCCACGGCCCTGACCACCGCCGTTACCGTAGCCACCACGGTTGCCTCCTCCTTGATAGCTTCCGCCCCCTCCTTGGTGCTGATCGGCGGGACGAGGACGCGCGCCATTGCCCTGACCTGGGCGAGCCGCAGCGTTGGCCGAGGAAGACCAGCCCTCGGCCTGAGCCTGCTGCACCTGCATGGCCTCGAATTGGAGGACGCTGGCATAGAAATCGGCGTAGGAGATGGGCGTGGTGCGGAAATTGAGAGAGGCCGCGACTGCGGTGTAGGAGGACCCGAGCCCGGTGACGATGTAGTCGATAAGATCCTCGTCCGGAACGACTGTCCCGGCGGCGGCCATAGCATCGCTCAGTGCCTTCATCTTGTGCATATAGGCGCTGGCGGTCATGTCCTCCTTACGGAGAGACTGGAGCTGACGTCGCAGATGGCGAATATTCGCCCGACTTTGCGCGCCGAACATGGTGTTGACAGATGCCCACACCTCTGCAGCCGTCGTGCAGCCGATGAGCTGCGCTGCGATGTCCTCTCCCATTGATCCGAGGAGAAGACCCTTGACTCGCTGATCCTGAATCCACCAGTTATGATACTCTGGATTGGGGACGGCGATCGCCTTGTCGCCGGTACCCTGCTGAACAGTCTTCGCAGGAACGACCGCGGTCTGGTCGAGATGCAGGTGGAGGTTTGCGCCTGCCAGATTGGGCAGCGCTAGGCCTCTCCACAAGGTGAAGTTGTTGCCATCAAGTCGGACCGGGATCGTAGTGCTGATCACGCCGGTCGAGACGGAGGAAGCGGAAGACGAAACCATGGCGCCCAGGGTTCCGGAGAGCTGGAGCGGGCCAGACATCGTCGCAGACTAGGACGGGCTAGCGACGGCGGGAGATCAATCTAGCGGCGGCGGGTAAGGGACTCGCGGCGGCTAGGGTTAGCTAGGTTTGGCTCTGATACCAAGTTTGAGAATAGAATTGGGGTTTCGTGGGGTCTCAGCCCTCACGGTCATCACTTTATATATGCATGATCAGGTTACAATACGTGTACAATACGACTCATACAATACGTACATCTAGTGGCTAAATACCACTCTAACAGGCACTTCTATAATATGCGATACACCTTCCAGGGTGTATTCCAAGAAAAGAAAAATGATCTCAGATTGTTTGGTTGGGATATATACCTTTTATCTGTATATAGTATTTTGCGTTCTGCTTTTGGAGTAAAAATGTATAATATGCTGCAGACTGGTGCCAAGAAGGCATGTGGAAAGTTGGACCCTTCCACAGACACAACTCTAGATCAGAGCTGCAAAGCGATTACATACCGGTGTTGTCTTTGTGGAGCCTCTTCGAATTCTTTGCAGTTGTTACCCAACAACGAAGTTGTACAGAACATATATAACGAGGTTTGCTTTGCATTTTTTTTGCAAATATTGATTATTTTACTAAGTTAATAAACAAGTAAAATCAGTAACTTCAGTTCTTGAACTACACACAGGAATGTGCAGCTGCTGTTGTATTTTTCAAAACTCGGTATGGAGCACTAGTTGCATCGGATCTACTTCAGACATCAAACCCTATGGAGTGGGTTACTGATCTAGCTCCAGAACCAAATGATATGTATTGGTCAAACATTTGGCTTCCTTATAAGCAGCTTTGGATTCGGCGTATAGCTATGCTTCTAGGATCTATTGTTTTTATGATCTTATTTGTGCTACCAGTGACCTTTATACAAGGTCTATCTCAGCTTGATCAGTTGCATCAGAAGCTTCCTTTCCTTAATGGGGTGTTGAAGAAGTAAGTACCCATGTTGTAAGCTCATCTTCATATCGACTGACTTGTATAGACTCTAGTATGCATCAGATCTCATTTAGAGTTGAAACTTGAACAGCATGCAAAAACGTTGATATTTAGACTGATTAACACGTTCTAGCTTGAGGTATCTTATGCTTTGAGATTGTTGAGTCACCAATTAACACATTCTAGCTTGATGTATCAGATCTCATTTATGATAAACATATCCTTTTCTTTCATTTGTAGTGTGGCTTCTAGTAACTTGATACCTTCACGCGCAGGCCATACATGTTCCAGCTAGTAACTGGATACCTTCCCAGTGTCATCCTGCTAATATTTCTGTACACCGTTCCCCCAATAATGATGTTATTTTCTACATTGGAAGGGCCTATTTCTCATAGTGAAAGGAAGAAGAGTGCTTGCCGTAAAATGCTGTACTTCTTGATTTGGAATGTTTTCTTTGTTAGTTTAGCATCTGGTACTGTCATAAACCAATTGAATTCTTCTTCAACCACGAAGGACATCGCTGCCCGGCTCGCTAGTGTTATACCTGGACAGGTAGTTCCATCTTGTCTTTCATGCTGCAGAAAGATCATTTTGTTTATGGAAGGTCAATAGTAATAATATTTTTTTCATTCCCTTAAATTTCTTACACTGATACAGAAATAATTCTTTAAATCTGTGACTTCAGACTACGTTCTTCATCACCTATGTTCTGACTTCAGGATGGGCCAGTTTATCATCTGAACTTATGCAACTCTTTGGTCTGATATGGAACTTTATAAGGAAGTATATTCTGAGAATGAAAGAAGATACAACATTCGTCCCCACGTTTCCGTATCACACAGAAGTACCAAAAGTTATGTTATTTATTCTATTGGGCTTCTCATGCTCTGTTCTGGCACCCTTGATCTTACCTTTTCTGCTGGTGTACTTCTTCCTGGGTTATGTTGTATACCGCAATCAGGTGAGAAACTAGAGATTAGCTTCTACAATACTAACAAGTCCATAACAGTTGTTATGTTGCATTCTATGTTCTTATAACTTCGTTGGCACTGTAGGTGAACACTGTTTAGTAGCTTACAGTGCTATGCTTAAATATAAAACAGGAAAAAATAAGTACATGCATGCTCTTGTAGGCAAAGTACTTAATAAACAAATATTTTGTTTATTTGAACCCTATTGGTTCCGTATGCTAATATGATCTGCCATTTTGTATCTGTTTTCAGCTGCTCAATGTTTACCGCATGAGATATGACACTAGCGGTTTGTATTGGCCAATTGCACACAACACGGTGATCTTCTCTCTCGTGCTCACCCAGATCATCTGCCTCGGTGTATTTGGCCTCAAAAGATCGCCAGTAGCTGCAGGCTTCACCATACCTCTTATCTTCTTTATTCTTGTGTTCAATCAGTATTGTAGAACCCAATTTCTTCCCCTGTTCAAAACGTTTCCAGCAAAGGTTCGTGTTATTTCCATACTACCCCAAACTAGGAAATAACCCAGGAGTAGAATTTATTGTTATGCTGAGTGGCGGCGGGTTGTTGTTATCCCTGTTCCACTGATCGGCTGTGTCCTGACTCTGCAGGATTTAATCGACATGGACAGGGAAGACGAAAGGTCAGGAAGAATGGAACATATTCACCACGGACTCCGTTCCGCGTATCGCCAGTTCCCTGGCACTGAAGATATAAAGCTGGAGAAAATCCTGACCGTCTGGAATGACGAGGACCAAGACGAAGGTCATAGCTCGAGTGAGCCCAGTGAAGAAGAAACTTGCTAGGACAAAGAGCCCAGAAGGGATCTGTTTCACCCAACGCTGAAAGGATCCCCTGTTAGCCGTCTGCAGAATTCGGTGACATCCATCGCTTTCCTCTGGACTGCAGAAAGAGGCCTGTCGGTAGCGCATTAGCGCGTCGATTAACTAACCACTAACCTGTTCAAGCCGCTCTGTAAATGTACATCAGCATAGGTCATACATATATAGTACAGCATGCATTAGGAAATATAGGTTAAGATAATAATCCAAGCGAAGCATCATCATGAGCGTCATGTTATCACATTATTTATTCTTTTGTAGAGTAAAATTGTGCATATGGTATATTTCTTATGAACTTTTCTCGTTTGATGCAATGTAATATTGTAGTATCTCATCGGAAGAGAGGGCCAAATCCCACGACAATGCCTCCAAGGAGGGAAGACATCCAAGCTTCGCTTCGTTCAGCAGGAGTGGGTGACGACAATGTCAACGTTGCCTCCCCCTTGTGGGTGTCGCCTTGGAGAGTCGGTTTTGGTGGTTGGGCGTGGCTTATGTTGCTGACAAGGGATTAACTTGTCAATGCCTATGGATTGTAGGCTAGGGTTTAGTTAGAAGTAGAGGGCAAGTAGATCTCGAAGGTTTCAGCCGAAAAGTACTCGACGAATATGAAAACTAGGGTTTGCAGACAATGATTCGATGATCTCTTCGTCCCTCGACCCCCCTTTATATAGGTGGAGCCGAGGGATTCGTGCTATACAAGGATTACAGAGTCCGGGATGGTTTCTAACTTATCCCGCCAGATTACAAATAACACTTCCTATTACAACTCTATCTTTTCCTTAAATACATCTTGGGCTCTCGAGTCTTCTTATTCTTCGGGTAGTGGGCCTTCAATAAACCCCGGGTACTATATTCGGCGGGCCCATTTGGGATGCCTATGTCAGTAGCTCCCGAGATTTTGCTTGAATCATAGAGTCGTGGAAAATCTCTACTCGTTTATTTTTACTCGAAAGCTCTAACTTTCATACTTTTTCTCATAAAATTCTATATTGTACAGGGATATTGGTAGTTGGGGCTAGTTCATCCGACGGATCAGGTACTAGTTAACTCGCTCTAGTGGCAATCCGCAACAACCTACTTCAAAATCACGTCCCTGGACATGATCTCGGGATATCGGTGTAAACTTCGACAGTGCCGCTTGAGGTCTTACCATTCCGTCGAGTCCCGGCCGAATTTATCGAGTACCTAACGCGTCCGTTAGGATTTTTCTTCGCATCTGTTGCTACGGATAAAAGTAGCCGAGCGCAGTCTTTGGCGATGCCACGCCCAGCAGAATAGTTCTGGGGTCTTACCTTCGCAAATTTGCGGCATTCAGAAATTGATCGCAACTTTGGCGTTCGAGAATATATTGTCGAGTGCTTTTCCGGCTGTTGGAATGGCACATTTTATCGAGTCAAATATGACTTATATTGCTCTTCCGATGGGAGTATATGTAGAGTTAATTATAACTCGAAATATACTCTCTTGCTGTTTTATTTTTCCTTTGTTAACTTCATCGGGCACGCGAACAGCGTTCCCGATGGGAGTAGCCCCCGAGGCTACAGCCAAGAACTTGTGCTTGGTTGTAGGCTCAACATTTTAATCCACCTTGTCACTATATTGCCATTATCTCCCGATATTCTTTCCTTTTCTTCTTCTTCTCTCTTTTTTTTTTTTTTTTTTATCTCTCGGGTGCGCGAACAGCGCTCCCGATGGGAGTAGCCCCCGAGGCTACAGTCAAGAGCTTGTTCTTGACTGTAGGCTCAACATTTTCTATATTTGCCATAGTCGAAATTTTACTTTCTTCGAAGTAGCCCCCGAGCATTTGGGCAAAAACTTGTTTTTGACCAAAGGCTCCCGAAGTATGCAAATAAGTCATCCTGTCGCCATTCTCCTTTTATTTTTCTTGTCGACACATTTTTCCTTGGCAAATTTTCTTCAACTCCATCAATGGCCGAGATTTTTCTGTTTTGTGGGTCCATCGTTTCCACCACGTTGACACGTCGTGCAAGTGGGGGACACACGTCCTCCGCTTTTTCTGGCGCACGTACTGTAACGCCTATCCCAGTAAAAATACTTTTTTGCCCTTGTGCCTAGAAGATCTATTCTCACCACACGATTTCCTCATCCAACGGCACACTGCTTCACCCAATTCTTATATAAACCTGTCTTCAACCTCCGTTCATTCCCTCGCTCGCGCCGCTCGCCTGTTCCTCTTCGCAAAAATTTCCCTGCGCCCAACTCTCTCTGATTTCCCGCACGCGCATACATTGCTCTGCCCATTGCCGTTGATGCCACCGCGCGCGCGCCTGACTCGCCACAGCACTCCAGAGTCCGCGATGGCTGCTGAAGATCTTGAGTGGGAGAGATCTAAAATCTCCAATCAAGACGCCAACCTGATGAAAAGGCTTGGCCTTATGAAGAAGGAAGACGCCATCCGCTTTCCTAGCGAAGAAAGCTATCCCAACCCTCCAATGGAGTATCGGGTTAGTTTTGTTGATCATCTCATCCGTGGCCTCTCTCCCCCAATCCATGATTTCCTCCGCGGTCTTCTCTTTGTTTACGGGATTCAGTTGCACCAGCTGACTCCCAATTCGATCCTCCATATTTCTATTTTTATCACTCTTTGTGAATGCTTCCTTGGAGTCGCTCCCAATTGGGCTCTTTGGAAGCGCATTTTCTGCCTTCGCCGCAATGGCGCGCACAACGCCACCTACAACATAGGTGGCGTAGTTATCTGTGTCCGAACCGATGTCGATTATTTTGACGTCAAATTTCCCGACTCCGTCCAAGGATGGCGCAAGAGGTGGCTCTATATACACGAAGAAAGCGCCAACTCCGTGGAACACAACATAGTTCCCTTCGACGGAAACGCGAAGATTCAACGCCGCCACTCCTGGGACGCCGAAGTTTCCGAAGAAGAGAAGAAGGCGACAGAAGCTCTTATGTCTCGTATCCATCAGCTCCAAAATACTCGAGGCAAAGAATTATCTGGTGTCCAAATCACAGCCTATTTTCTTAGAATTAGAGTGCAGCCTCTTCAGGCTCGAAAAAATCCCCTTTGGACATACTCTGGTGCCAATGACGCCAATAGGCTCTCCGGTGATCTTTCTGTGAAGGACTTGGAGAAGCTTATCCGAAGAATTACCTCGCTAAGTAAGAAGGATCCTATTCCTTCCTCCCTGTCGCGTGGCACCCTACAACTCCACCAATCCTCTTCCCGAGGTATTTTGTCTTCTCGAATTTTTATTTTGTCCCGAGTTTTTCCTGCATCTCATTGTATTAATATCTCGCTATTTTTCCCTCTGTCGCTATTTTTTATAGGATCACCCTACTATGGCTTCCCTTCCTCCTCTTCCTGAGGATGGAGAAGTCGAAGAAATGGGTATAGTTGCCGAAGATGCTCAAGGCTCTTCTGTTCCTGAAAGTGAAGTCGCGGGTTCTCACAAATCTGCGGCTTCTCATGAGAAAGATGCTGAGTCTGAAGCCAGCGAATCGACTGAATCCCTTCCTCCTGCTGTTTCTCCAAAGAACAAAAGGAAAAGGACTGAAGCCGAGGATTCTGGCATTTCTAAGGCTGAAGAAGTTGTTCCTTCTCATCCGAAGGCAGCTTATGATCCTTATGTTGAATCCCTCATCAGCTCGTAAGTCGACTTTTATCTCTCCTCCCCTTTGTTTTATGTGCTCGAAAGATTTATCTTGTCTTGCTTTTTGCACTGTCGATTTTTGTTCACTAGTGATGAGGAAGAAGAAGTACCAGTTACTGACGTAGCTCCTCGGACCAGCATGTCACGTACTGTGCTTGTTTCAGACACGTTAGTTGAAGGAGATGAAACATCGCCTCCCCAACAAAACGTCGTCACCACTACTCCACCATCGAGCCCCCTTGTCCCTTCGCCAAAAAGGGCAAGGGTTGAAATGATCGTTGAGCCTCCTCCTCAATTGAGCAGCTCTTCGTCGCAGCCTCTTGGATGATGTAAGTTTATCGAGATCTATCTTTCCTTTATTTTGCTTTTATGGACCCTTACTTTTTGTAATGCCGAAGTTTTGTCCCCTTCTTTTCTTCTTCTTTGACAGCCTATGATCAAGGATCTTATCCGCATCGGGTCCCAATTTATTGGGTACCGCGAGTATGCCAGCAGAGCCGAAGGTACGACTTTTTCACTTGCTGTTTTTCCTTGGTATTTTACGCCAACTGCTTGTCGCTATTTCTGATCTTTCTTCTTTTTCTTTTCCGCATCTCGACAGAAAAACTTGCAGAAGCTAACGAACGTGCCGAGACACTTTCTCGGAATCTTGAGAAAAGTGAAACGGCTCGCAAGAAAGCTGAGCTTGCCGCTAGCGAAGCCAGAGCTGAAGCTGATGATGCCAAAGCAAAGGCTGCTAGTGTCGAAGAATTGCAGCAAAGGCTCAAAGATGCTGAATCTGCCTTGCACGAGCAAAAATCTGCACAGATTGCACGAGAACAAGGGATCATCAAGCGTTTGAATTCGCAAAGTCGACGTACGCTGAGTAATATCACTTGTCCCTTCTGTTTTGTTTGTACTTCTTGTTTCTTGGTTTTCGACTAATGTTCTGTCTTATGTGGCAGCCCAAACCAACCAAGATTTTGATCTGGAGAAGCCTGTCAATGACCCTCTCCTTGACGCACTTTCTCTTCTAGAGTTCCATGGACGCGAAATTCGTGAAGGCGTGGCCAATGCCGGTGGGGCTTTGTCGGCGTTGTTCCCCTACTTCTTCCCGAAGAAAGAGGAACCTTCGACTTTCCTTGACCTTGCCAAGCTTTTCAATACATCAGAAGATCTTGGGCTGAAGATGCGCCATGAAAATATGAAGGTGGCTGTTGAAAATACTGTTGCTCTGGTTGCTGACAGCCAGCAGACTCTCGACTGGATGAAGGTTGGCGACACCGATCAGATAGAGCAGTCGAGGTGGAAATCACTGATGAAGGCACCCAAGCCCAATACAAAGAAAATCTTGGCGTATCTCGGGATTAAGCCAACTTCGACTCCCAGCTCCTCGAGGCCGGAGGTCTAGTTGCATGCCTCCTTGTTTCTTTTTCTATTTCTTTTGCTCTTGTCGCCATTTTAGCCTTGGCGACAGTTACTCACTTAGTCCTTCTGGAGAACTTTCCTTTGTAATACCCATGTAAATATTCTAGCAAGTAATGAAATTTCCCTTCGTGCTTTTCATTGATCCTGGGCCTTTCTTTTCCAGTTAATATTTGATAACTACTCGACTCCTCCTTGCCCTGCCGCTGCTTCACCTGCATCTTCCTTCTCGAAGAAAATATTAGTCGACCCTGGTCTCCTCAAGAGTTCATCAAGCGAACATTTGTCGGAAGATTTACAAGAACTTCGACAACAACTTCAGTCTATGAAGAAACAAACTTTGGCCATGATGGAACAATCTCGAAAAGCCTCTGAAGGAGAAAGACTTGCTCTTCAGCAAGCCGAAGAAGCTGTGGCTGCTAGGGATGCTTCGCTGTCATCTGGAAGCAAAGGGAGCCACAACCCGAGAGAATAGTATGCTTGAGCTGATGCTAGAGGCTAGCTCGGATATGTTAGGTGCGTTTTTGCCTTCTTTTGATGCCTCTTCTTTATCCTGCTCGTGCCTTTCTTCCAATTTCTTGCCTCGTCGCTTTTAACAGGCTCGGTTCTTGATTCTGCTCGCCGAAGATCGGAGAGTGAATGAGAGGACAAATCTTCTTGTTAATCTCTCCCTTAACCATGGGTGTTTGTTACGGGCCACTCTCGAACGAACCCAACAAATTGTTAGGTTCCAAGATCGTGCTTGCCAGGTGCGCGATTTTCTCAGCTTTTGCACGTCAACATTGACCCTTGTCTATAGGAATCTGTTTCCAAGAAACGAGGTTCCAAAAACTCTTCCCGAATTATTGGAGGTATTCAGAGATGCTCCTCGCATCCATAACTTCGTGCGGGCTCAACTCATCTCTGGAGCGAGATTTGCCATGATTATGATAAACATTTGTTACCCAAAGTTGGACCGACGAAGATTGTTGCTGGTTGTCCGGCCAAGAAGACGCGTCGAAAGAATGATATTGACTCAATCGATGCCATGGTAGCTCCTGTGGCCGAGTCGATGATAGATGAACTTCTTCGGATGGACTCCGAATTCTTTACCAAGGGTTCTTATGCTGAACACAAAACAACCAAGGGTTTATCGGTAGATACTATCTTGGGATTTCATTGACTTGTATCATGTTAGACATCTTGTATCTCATATTTCCGAAGGAACTCATTGTGTGTTGCTGAGGTTCTCTATGTTGTTGAAGCCCCCGAGCCTGAAGATTACACTATTTTTCCTTCCTTGAAATCTATTTTTCCTGCTGGAATAAGACCTCTTTGTTTGTTCTTTGGGTAGATTGCCCATTTTTGAGTATCGTTGATGTCGAAGTTCTATGTTTGCATGGCGAGGTTTTTAAACCAAGGCACTTATGTTTTTTGATGTGTACACTATATTTATGATTGCTGGTCCCGATTATTTTTTTTTTATTTGGCGAGGTATTAATGTACCAAGGCGAAATATTTCAGTGAATCTATATTGTATGTATTTTGAGGCTTGGGCGTTTGAGCCCCCGAGCGTGTCGAAAAATAAGAAGTATATCTCCACTATCTTTATTATATTGTAGCACCACGAGCCCGCCTCATTAAAAACCTTTCCGGCCCCACTCGGTGCCCCGAAAAAGGAAAAGAGTGCGTCCGAAAACTCGTGGGCGTTTCAAGTACATTGAAGTTTTACAAGGACTATATTTCGACTCTAGGCGTAGAACCGCCTCGAGTTGCGCCACGTTCCAGGGGTTTGGCTCCTCTACCCCTGTCTTCTTGTCCTTTATCCTGTATGCTCCTCCTCCGATTACTTCCGTGACGATGTAAGGACCAAGCCATGGTGACTCGAGTTTTTCATGACTTTTTTGCGTGAGCCGAAGAACTAGGTCGCCCACCTGAAAAGATCTTGGCCGCAGACGTCGACTGTGGTAATTCTTCAAGTCCTGTTGATATTTGGTTACGCGAGATAATACTTCGTCTCGAGCTTCGTCGAGTGCGTCCACATCGTCTTCCAATGCTATCTTTGAAGCTTCTTCATCATATGCTGTCACTCTAGGGGAGTCGTGCTCTATTTCTATTGGAAGTACTTGCCTCCGCGCCATGAACCGAGAAAAACGGGGTTTCTGTGTCGCCGTATTTGGTGTTGTTCGGATGCTCCACAGCACACTTGGTAATTCTTCAGGCCAGTGTATGTCGAGCTTTTTCTAAAGGTCCCAACGAGACGTTTCTTGATGCCATTGCAGATGATGCCATTGGCTTTCTCGACTTGCCCATTGGTTTGAGGATGTGCAACAGACGCAAAATTCAGCTTGATACCCACTTCTTTGCAATAGTCTTTGAATTCATTGGATGTGAAGTTGCTGCCGTTGTCTGTGACGATGCTATGGGGCACTCCAAACCTGAAGACGAGGCCTTGTATGAATTTTACTGCAGATGCTCCGTCTGGTGAATTTATCGGCTTCGCTTCTATCCACTTTGTAAATTTGTCGACAGCTACTAGCATGTACTCCTTTCCTCCTCGGCCATGATTTGTGTAACTTGCCCACCATATCGAGTCCCCATTGTGCAAAGGGCCACGACAAATGTATTGGTGCTAGCTCTGCTGCTGGAGAGTGAGGTTTTGCGGCGAACCTTTGACACGCATCGCAAGTTCGTACTATGTCCTTAGCATCCTCAATTGCTTGTTAACCGGTAGAATCCTGCCCGAAAAACCTTGGCTGCGATAGCTCGACTACTTGCGTGGTGGCCACATATTCCTTCGTGTACATCCTTCGAATTATTCTTCCTTCTTCGGGTGTGACGCACCTTTGCAAGACGCTTCGAGATACTTCTCTTATATAATTCTCCCTTAACCACACTGTGAAAGCTTTGGAGCGTCGAATTACTCGCCTTGCCTCGACTGGATCGTCGGGTATTTCTTTCTTGAGTATATATGATATGTATGGCTGCATCCATGGTATCTGTATTACCATGACCAGGTCTTGCTCTTCTTCTGCTTCCTCTTGCTTCTCCTTTGTAGCCCCCGAGGGTTTCTTCTCCTTCTTTTTTGATTTTGTCGACTCAGTGGATCTCTCTGTTATCTCTTCCCAAAATACACCTGGCGGGACTGCAAGGCACTGCGACCCGATGTTTGCCAGAACGTCGGCTTCGTCGTTGCTCAATCTACTAATATGATTTACTTCGCATCCATCGAACAACTTCTCGAGCTCATTGTACACCTCCTTGTATGCCATCATGCTATCATTGACTGCGTCACATTGGTTCATAACTTGCTGAGCTACCAACCGTGAATCGCCAAAGATTTTTAATCGAGTTGCTCATGAGTGCTTTCGCCATCTTCATCCCGTGTATGAGAGCCTCATATTCTGCTTCGTTGTTAGACGCGTTAGGGAACGTCATCCGAAGGATGTACTTCAGCTTGTCGCCTTCGGGTGATATGAGTACTACTCCTGCGCCGACCCCTTCTAGTCTCTTGGACCCATCAAAATTCATAGTCCGGGTTCTCGATAAATCTGGGGTCCTGTATTTTGCAACTCCATCCACTCTGCGATGAAGTCCGGTAGTATTTGCGACTTTATTGCTTTTCTTTTTTCATACGTGATGTCCCGAGGGGAAAGTTCTATTCCCCAAAGGGAGACACGACCCGTAGCTTCTGGGTTGTTCAGTATATTTGATAAAGGAGCTTCATTGACCACTATGATCGGGTGTGCCGAAAAATAGTGGCGCAATTTTCGTGCTTGTCGTGAACACTCCATATGCTAGCTTTTGGTACCGAGGGTACCTTTGTTTTGAGGGAGACAAGACTTCGCTCACGAAGTATACTCGGTCGTCTGTACTCCATGGATTTTCCCTTCTTCTTCTCTTTCGACAACTAACACCGTGCTAACCACTTGGGGTGTGGCTGCAATATACAGGCAGGAGAGGTTCCTTTTCCTTTGGAGCCACCGAGATTGGTGGTGTCGATATTTTTCGCTTCGGATCCTCGAAAGCTCTATCGGCCTCTTCGTTCCACTGGAATTTATCTCCTTGTTTGATCGGCGCATAAAATGGTAACGCTTTTTCTCCTAACCCGGCAACGAATCTGCTCAAAGCTGCGACTCGCCAGTTAGCTGTCGTATTTCTTTCAACTTCGTTGGCTTCCTCATAGTTACTATGGCTTGTATTTTGTCGGGATTTGCTTCAATCCCTCTTGCTGAAACTAGAAACCCCGAAGTTCTCCTGCTCGGGACGCCAAAAGAACACTTCGTCGGGTTCAGCTTGAGGCGGAATTTGTCGAGGTTGTCAAAAGTTTCTTTGAGATCCTCGATCGGTGTTGTCCCCTTTTTTGATGTTACGACGACATCATCAATGTACACTTGCACGTTTTCCCGATCCGTGTTGCTAAACACTTCGCATCATCCTCTCGATATGTTGCTCCCGCATTTTTTAGACCAAAGGGCATTGTCTTGTAACAAAACACGCCGTAAGGTGTAATAAACGCTGTTTTGGCTTCATCCTCTTCTTTTAATCTGATCTGGTTATAACCAGAGTATGCATCCAAAAAGGAAAGACGTTCACAACCTGCCGTGGAGTCGATGATTTGATCGATCCTTGGGAGGGGAAAGTGATCCTTAGGGCAATGTTTGTTGAGACACGTGAAGTCGACGCACATGCGAAGGACTGTCGTGTTTTTCTTTGGCACCATCACTCGGGTTAGCTACCCATGTGGCTTCGTAGATATCTCTCTCGATAAAACCAGCTTCCTCTAGTCGATTTATTTCCGATAGCATGGATTTGCGGTTTGGTTCAAAACGCCGCAAAGGTTGTCCGATTGGTTTCATCTGTTGGATCCAAATTTAGGTGGTGCTCGGCAAGTTCCCTGGGTACTCCTGGCATGTCAGCTGGACACCATGCGAAGATTTTCCAGTTCTCACGGAGGAACTCGACGAGCGCGCTTTCCTATGCGATATCCATGTTGTTTGCAATGGATGTCGTCTTTTTGGATCCGTCGGGTGAATCTGCACCTCCTTAGAATTTTTCTCTGCGTTGAAAGTTGATTCTTTGTTTGGCCTTCCGACGTCCGGCGATGCGTCGTAATCGGTCATGCTTTTCGACGCCAAGTATTCAGCTTGCATCCCGAAGGTTTCGATAACCGATGGAAATCCTTGTCGCACTTATCGGCTAAGGCGAAACTCCCTTTGACCGTGATTGGTCCCTTGGGTCCGGGCAATCTCCATAACAGGTAGGTATAGTGTGGATACTGCCATAAATCTGGCGTATGCTGGTCGTCCCAAAGAAAGCGTGGTACTGTGATGGAAAATCCACGACTTCGAACTCCAGTTTCTCGATTCTATAATTTTCTCGGGTTCCAAACTGAACGTCGAGGTTGATCTTCCCCAATGGGTAACTTGGTTTCTCTGGTGTGATGCCGTGAAACCTTGTGTCCGTTGGCTTCAAGTTTGCTAAGGATATGTTCATCTTTCTCAATGTATCTGCATACATAAGGTTTAAGCTGCTGCCACCATCTATGAATACTCGAGAAACGTCAAATCCTGCGATAACTGCTGGCAGTATAAGTGCTGACTGCCCTGGTCGAGGAACTTGCTGCGGATGATCTGCTATTGTGAAACCGATATCTTGTCCTGACCAATTAAGGTACTCAACTCGTTGGTGGAGGCATTTTCTCGCCATAAACACTGTCGTGAGATTACTTTTTGAGCTCTATTAGATGGCCTTCCCTTCGAATCATCGACACCGCTCCGTTGGAGTTAGGATCAACATAGGGTGGTGGTGCAGGTGCTGCCGCTATTCCGAGCTGGTGTTGATTGCCTTCACGTAATCGCGGGAGGTGGCGGTAGATGAACTTCGCTCCTAGGCTCCCGAGGGTTTCTCTGTGCTTGCTCGTGCGTGAGCGTTTTACGCACATCCGAACATTGCTTGAAAATTTCGACAATCTTTACGCAGGTGTCCTGACTGTCTTTTCCCATTGCTTGTCGAGGAAGAAGTGCATCCGGCACGGTCCGTTCAGCATTTCTTCGGGAGACACAAAAGGTCGTGAAACCTTGGCCCACTATTTTGCTCGTTGCGGGAGTCGTCCCTATTATCGCCTCGCTGCTCATTGCTTCTCTGATAATCGTCTCTGTTGCTTCCTCCTGTATTTGACCGAAATCCTGCCGAAATTTGCCCTGGGGCGTCATAATTCGGATACTGCCGAGGAAATCGTCGCCTCGTTTGATAATTTCGACCACGGTCCTCCTCTGGCGACCTGTGTCGTTTATTGTGGACAGCGTCTTCTCCGTCTGCCCATCTATTTGCTATTTCCATCAACGCGGATACTGTTTTTGGATTGGTCCTTCCCAAGTCCTCGACAAAATCTCCACGCTCGATTCCTGCGACAAACGCATCTATTGCTCTCTCGTCGGATATATTTTCTCGCCGAGTTTTTTATGATGTTCCATCTTTGGATGTATTTTCTCATTGACTCATCTGGCTTTTGCCGACACGCCCTCAGCTCTTCTAACGACGCAGGCTTCTTGCATGTGGACCTGAAGTTCTTGACGAATATGTCCTCGAAACTTTCCCAGCTGTCGATGGATCCTGGCGGGAGTTTTTGATCCAAGATCGTGCGGCTCCACTTAAGTGCACCTGAATACTTTGCATCGCTGTTGCTCTAGTTCCTCCAGTTAGCTTCACCGTCTCGAGGTAATCAATTAACCAGTCCTCCGGATCTTGCAGGCCGTCGAACTTTTTGAAGTGATCGGGTAACTTGAATCCTGAGGGGACTCGAGTTTTTCGGACTCTTCTCGTGAAGCACGGTAGACCGCACATATCCTCGTCATTAAGCTCCGGGGACTGCCGATGATCTCTTCTGCTTTGCCTTGCTCTATCGACCCTCGCTTGTACTCCTGTGTCTCTTGCTCCACTTGGTCCTTCCGGAGCTGCCGCCGTTCCTGCCGCAGGTCGTGGACTATTTTGCCTTGCTGCTCCTTCGGGAGGCGTTGCTACGAACGCTGTCCCCATAGCTCCAACTCCTGCCAATGCCATGTTGTATAATGTTTCCCTTGGATCTCCTGGGGGTGGCATCGGATGCGAGGATGTAAGCTTGTGTCGCCATATACCCAGCTTACGGTGTCTTAGGGATAATATTTCCCCTTGTATCTATCGACATAAAAGACATGTCGAGATTTTGAACCAAGAACTCTCTTTACGCTTCGGGTATGTGTTGTAACCTTGATCTTCCTCTGTTCCGAGCCTCCCTGTGGCTATCACCCGAAACTCTAGATTGTCCACTTACATCTGCCCTTCTCCCGCTGGATGCGAAGCTGCCTCCTTTCTCCGTTCAACTCAGTCGTCTGTTTTTCTATTTCTCAGGCAGTTCGTGCGAGCATATATTGATAAGCTTGCAGTTCTTGAGCTGTAGCTGTTGTCGTCATTGGTTCTGAACCATCTATGGCTTTTGCCGCTCTATCCCAGGCTGCTTGTGGAAGTTGGACTCTGACGCGTGGTGTGGGCCCGACATATTTAGTGCCCATACCTCTCCTTAGATCTGAGGGATCGACAAAAGGATTTCCCAACTCGTCGAAGGCCTCCGATGTTTCCTCTTGATCTTCGATAGCATAAATCCGATGATATTTTGTACTCAGATCTATGTTGGGTTCGGTGACATCATTGTTGAGATTGATGAAGACCTTGCCCACTCGTGAGAGATTTGTCGATGAAGTCGTAATCTGTCGACATCGCTTGAGCCATCGCTTATATATGAGTCCGCGAGATGACTCAAACGATGCGTTGCTTGAAGGTCTTGGCGAGTTTCTCTCTTGCTCTGATGCTGACGTAACGTGTTGTCGAAGTTTCTTCTTCTGACTCAGTTGACGATGCATAGCTTGAAAAATCAGAATCGACCGCCAACGATCCCGACGAAATCGGAATTTCGATACGATACGATCCTTCCTTCTCGACGCGAAAGTGGAACCTTCCGAACGTCATCTCCAAGGGCTCCGCCAGATATGCATATGCATCCAAACGGGAGGGTGGGTGAGGAACAAAATCAACAAGACCAGCGAGCGATCTGTTTACCTCGATCCATGGTGTTGCTTCCGGTTGACGATGTCGAAGATCTTGAACGTGCCATCGAGATCAGCTCCTTACGCCTCTAATTCCCACAGACGGCGCCAATTGACAAGGGATTAACTTGTCAATGCCTATGGATTGTAGGCTAGGGTTTAGTTAGAAGTAGAGGGCAAGTAGATCTCGAAGGTTTCAGCCGAAAAGTACTCGACGAATATGAAAACTAGGGTTTGCAAAACAATGATTCGATGATCTCTTCGTCCCTCGACTCCCCTTTATATAGGTGGAGCCGAGGGATTCGTGCTATACAAGGATTACGAGTCCGGGATGGTTTCTAACTTATCCCGCTGGATTACAAATAACACTTCCTATTACAACTCTATCTTTTCCTTAAATACATCTTGGGCTCTCGAGTCTTCTTATTCTTCGGGTAGTGGGCCTTCAATAAACCCCGGGTACTATATTCGGCGGGCCCATTTGGGATGCCTATGTCAGTTGCGTTGAGGTTGGTGGACGACAGGGCAGCGGCCCCGGATGGTGGTTGTGTGTGTGGCTTCTCTTGCATTAGCGTCGGTGGATTCCAGGGCAGCGGCCCTGGATGGTGGTTGTGCATGGCTTCTCTTGTGTTGAGACCGTTGGACGCCAGGGTAGCGGTCCCGGATGGTGGTTCTACGTCTACGCGATGGCCTTGGGATCCAGTGGTGGAGGACGGAAAAAATTAAGGTAGGCCAGGTGCCATACCTTGCCCAAAGGGGAGCTCCGCCCCTGTTGGGATCCATGGTGGGCAGTAGCATAGTGGCCTGTTGCTTGGGTGGCATTCTTGTGCCGTTTGTGCGGTCTATCAAATATAATAGGATAAAATAAATCTTAAGAACAACCAACTAATATAAAATTTGGGGGTTATTTAATTTTTCCTATAATTACTTTAACATTCCTAACCATATCAAGAGAACAAATATATTCTATATTAGCAACTAGGATAGTCATACCCGCCTCTTCCATTTGTATTGGATCAATATCAGACTTAATTTCAAGATATAAAGAATATGGTATATACGTATACTTGATCCAATATCAAAAAATATCATCATAACATGAAGATCCTATAGAACATGCTATAATTGATTTACCCACCTTAGTGGTGTTTCCTTTAATTACCTTAGTGGAATCTTAATGATTTTAGTCACAATAATGGAATGCTTAAGGGGCTGAGCACATACATCAAATCCTTGTTTAGGGACAATAATATGAGTAGCAAAAGATTTAGCAACTTTTACTAAAACATATGGACCAAGAAAATTCCTATTGCTTAATTCTTCAAATAAATAGAAGTAGAGAAATTTTCTACACATCAATATTCATATTCTAACCTAGCTTTATTACCTTTCTCAAAATCCCAATTATCAGTATTCTTAGATATTGTATTTAATAAGTCATATGCTTCCTCGATCATCACTCTTATGAGTGAAACTTCCTCCAAAAATATTATCAACAAAGTCATTTTGATAATAAGAGAGCCCCACATAGAAATTGATCAATATAAAACTATTAGATAAACCATGAGAAGGATTCTTGGTGTTCATGATCTTGAAGTTAAGAACAGGGCCTTGCTTGGTAAATGGCTGGCCAGGTTGCTAACGAAGGATGGGGTATGGCAACAACTACTGCGGAAAAAGTATGTTGGTTTTAAGGCGATCTCTCATGTCTTTTGAAAACCAGGGGTTTCGCATTTTTGGGATGGCATCATGGCAACTAAGAAGCACTTTTCCCCATGCAGTTCTTTCTCCATCAAGAATGGGGCGGGGATACGGTTTTGGGAGGATCGTTGGTTGGGAACAACCACTCTCCGTGAACATTATTCGGCTTTGTATAGTATAGTTCGTCATGAAGGGGATACCTTGCAGAAGGTGTTGGAATCTTCACCCCCCCTCTATGGCGTTCAGACGTGATCTTGTCGGTCCCCAACTAGTTTCTTGGAATGAACTGCTTGAGCGGTTAGGTTCAATCCAGCTGGTTCAGGGGACGGATGAATTCTGGTGGAGTCTCACCAAAAATAGTATATTTTCGGTTAGCTCCATGTACAAAGCATTATGCTTATCAACCCAATCGGTACTAAATAATAAATCCATCTGGAAGATGAAGATACCTCTCAAAACAAAGGTTTTTGCATGGTATCTTTGTCGAGGTGTGATTCCTACTAAAGATAACCTTGTAAAGCGCAACTGGCAAGGGTGTACGAAATGTGTGTTCTGTCACGAAGAAGAGATAATAAAACACCTTTTCTTCAACTGTCGAGTTGCTAGATCTATATGGTCAATCATTCAGATAGGTTCTACCTTATACCCTCCTTGTAGCATTGCAAACATTTTTGGTAATTGGCTAAACGGGGTGGATTCTAGGTACAAAACGATTATCTGAGTGAGAGCGATTGCGGTTGCATGGTCGCTTTGGCTATATAGAAATGACAAGGTTTTTAATGACAAAAGTTCCTCTCTTATGCAGGTCATCTATCGGTGTACGGCTTTGCTCCGTTCATGGTCGCCACTTCAGCGTTTGGAGGATTGCAACCTCTTTATGAAGGTGTCTACACGATTGGAGAACACGGCTACGGAGTTTATTTCCCAACATGAGTGGTTGCATAGTCGGAGGATTGAAGCCAACAGAGCGTCATAGTAGTTGGCTTTCTATATATTTTTTGTATCTCATGTGGTTTGATACTAGACTTCTGAACGACTGTGTGCATCCTGGTTAATTATGCAGAGGCTGGGTGTAATTCTTAAAAACATTTGAGTAATAAAGTGAGAAGGATTCTTATAAAGGAGATCGTTTAATCTCCCCAAGCTTGAGTAATACCTTCTCCAACATGAGGCTAAAATTATAAATATGAAAAGATCATTATAAGCCTCGATAGGAGTATAATATCTAAAATAGAAAGCCCTTTTCAGATATTTCCAATCAAGAAGATATTCTTTATTTAGTGATTCAAATGATTTGCAAACATCTCCATAGAGAGATAAATACAATAACTTCATTTTCACTTCTTGAGGAATACCAGAAAAGCTTAAATAAAGATCATATATCTTCAAACATTTGCAAACGATCCTAGCAGTCTTACTTCCATCCCGTACAAAAGCTTGTTTGATAAATTTTTAAACATGGCCAACGAAAATTTGATACTCCTTTTCCGGATTAGGTGGTCTATGCACCTTATTCTTAACAGAGGGAACATAATTATATAAAGATATCTTCATAACTTCAGAATCCATAATAACAATAGTAAACTAAACAGTAAATAGTACTAACAGCTTTCAAGTTTTCTTACCAAACAAACCTATCAATAGCGCGATGCTCCTAGGCAATGGTGCTAGAAAAGTATCTTGATGTCTTCCAAGAGCAGAAGATCTATTGTAATACCTTTCAATAAAGAAAATATTATCAAACCCACGAGGAACCGAATGTATTGGTTAGCAAATTTGACAAGTAAAACAATAAAATTTGCAAGAATTTTGTGTTTTTGTGTTTCTAGTTTGCAGTAAAGTAAATTGAAATAAGGAAATGCTCTAAATAAGAGAAAGCCCAATCCTCTATACAGCAAGAGGACAAGCTCAAGTATGTGTTCTTCTATGTGACAAACGTTCCTAAGGACGGCATGGTTTTACTTAGCATAGAAATTTTTAAACATCATGAAAAGTATCTTATCAAGTTTTATTCTCATCGGATGGAGCCTAAAATAGGTATAACCATATGCATGTGCAAATTGTTTATAAGACCATTTATATGTGTAAATAAAGGATTGCTAAGACATAAAAGTCCAACCACAGCATGGAGTTCTAATGTCCCCAATCAAAAACCCCTAATGCAACTAAAAGTCTCACGACACGGTTCCTGTCATTCTGTCCATCGATCCATACTCTCTTCATTACACTAAGGTGCATCCCTATAGTCCACATAGTTGAAGTAATATGCAGTCGATGTTCGCATATCACCACCATAAAACCAAATAAAAGATTAAAACTTAACCAAATACTCATTGTATACTATATAAAAATCATTGTCAATTCATCCTATGCCCTCGAGAATATGGGGAACTACTCATAACGGTGAAACATGATATGATTCAATAGCTTATGGTATACAACACAATCTTAAAATATAACTTCACCACCAAATAATGACAAGTTACCAAGCACAATCATGCATAAGGCACTAAAATGGTATCTAGGCTTCAATCGTATCACAAACTATGAGGGCAACAAGGTGGATATTCGAAATGGTGATGGTGTTGATGTTGGTGATGACGGAGACGCATCCCCCTACGAGAAGAAGAAGTGGTGATGACTAAGCTTTGATTTCCCCGCCACCGGAGGCTCTAGAGCAGCATGATATGTTCCGGAGTAGGAAAGAACTTTCGCTTCTGCCACCACCTTCATAAATCGTGTGAAAATATGGCAAATGTTTATGGTAGAAACATAGTCGTCTGTAAAAAAGGGAGAGCTGAGGCGGGCCAAACATGCCCTGGTGGCATTGCCCAGTAAGGTGGCCACGCCACTTGGCCTCGTTTGGGTCTCGTGGCTCCTCTCGTATGATATCAGTGCCTAGGGTTCTTCTCATGAAAAATCTGTTATAGTATTTTTTTCTCGAATTAATCGGTCTTCATATAGCCCTGAAACAACAAAATATGAAAAAAAAAGGTTTTCTCCCTCTCAAAAATTAAATACCAAAACAAGGTATTTTACAAAAAAAAGTCTCATTAATCATCTGAAAATGTATAAAAAAATGGTGAATTAATGCAAATATAACAATACAAACTAGTCCTATGTGTGGCTATTATGATGATACATAATGCATGTATCAGTAGGACGAGCTCTAATTCTTTATGCATGGTGTGGACATTTGATCTCTTCAACGGCGAGCTTCTTGTATTGTATATCGATGTAGTTCTACACATCCTCCTCTTTTTTCCCGGTACTTCCTCTCGTCCCTCTTCTCATTTGACACCGCCGTGTCGGTTAAAAGTGTATTGATAGTCTTCATCACCGCTTGCGAAGAGGCATCGTGTATCGCCTCCGCCTTAAAGATTGCCAGTCCTTTTAAAGATTGCCATGTGATACGATCGAATCGATCGACGAAGGTGCGCGCACACGCGTTGCAGCGCATGGAGAGCCAAATGGCTAGTTCGCACGGTCTCCTAACAGGGCATGCAGGAAAAGATGCTGCTCGATCTGACGGGACGGACGCACGTCAAAACAAGCACACATGCAGTGATCTGACCCGACCTGAGTGATGGATTGGACACTGACTAACCTGCATGCTGCAGCTAGTGCGACTTGACCAGCTACCGCGCGCAGGACAGGAGCACATTTGTTGTTTTACGCTGCATCCATCTATCCTTTTTGTTAAATTCGACGGAACGTGCCGCGCAGGCCGAAGCAGACAGGACATGACGGCCTCTGCCTGCAGCACAGTGCTGGCGGCAGAGCAGTGCGAGTATGCATCGTCTTGACACATCTCCTCCGATTTCATCGTGTCGAATCCACGTCCACGGATTGTCGGTTCAAGTTTGTTTCTTCAAAAAATCCTACTCCGTATATGCAAATGATGGTGTCCACGCTAATGATGCTGTCACTTCTGGTATTTTTGTTGGCACGTCTAGCGTGCATTTCCTTTTCCAAATCGAAATCAAACCTCGAATTACAAAATAGCTCTCATACGTTGATCAAATGCGACCCAACTACTAGAAGGAACCGTCAACTAGCCGAAGCAAACAAGCCCAAATCGAGTGAGGGCAAAGCAGCGACCAACCTACGACTCACTTCCAAGTTGATTGTATGGTTATATACTTATATTGTAATTTTCTTTATTTTCTGGAAAGAACGCGCGTAGGTTCATGCCCCTGATTTTTGGTAACTTTTTTGTGTGGTTTTGTTAACATCATGAGAGAGCCAACTTGATGGTATCGTTTTGTGAGTGTGGATTTTTTCCGGTGTGAAAACCTGTGATCATTGATCAGGATGATGACAACGCTTGTGCACTGTTTTCTTTTTAGAGACGTCACTTTTGGATATGATGGATTTCTGGTGATGTGTTGGTGGTGTTTGCTCTGTTTTAGAAGAAATAGATCACTGTAACATGACTTTTTTTTCTACAATTTTTCTTTCTTTTCTTGAATATGTGCATTGATATTGTTAATAGGCATTGAGTTGTTGCAGATGCTGAGTGTAATTAGTATCTCCGCGATATTAATATATTATTTTTATCAAAAAAATAACATCTAATGTTCATCCAATTTGTACTTCTATTGACGGGAAGGCGTGACCCGTTTTCAGCTTTTACCTTTTTGTTTTAGCTTTTTGAAATAGTAGGCTAAGGAGGAGCTCAGCTTTAAATTAACGAAGCTATCAACCGGTCAGGGATTACATAAAGGCATCCACCCACAACATAACACCACACACCACAACGACCGAACGATATATGGGAGCACCCTGAACATCTTACAACTCAACACTACAGGAAAGCACCAAAGAGACTTGCAAGGTGATGATTACCATGCTCCGACAACAAGACAACAAGCAAAGAAGGCACGACGAGGCACTGCCATGGAGCATAATGGCGATAGTGCTAGAGGAACACACCCTGGACTGCAAGCACGAGACACCCTCATGTTCTCACGACGAAGGCATCGAACCATCGGATATGAGCTCAGCTCACCCGAGAGATGGAGAGATGTTGGACTCGAGCCCGGAGACAGCCCCAAACCAGGACCACCGAAGCAAGGGAACACACCACATCGCCAAACCACTGCCGCCCCTTGGAGAGCCTGAGAGAGGCAGGAAAGCAACTGGAGGCAACTGCACAGGCCAAAGCTCCTGCCTTCAACTCTTCTCACTGAGCACCACACTCCCCAGGAGATACCTCCAACAAGGACACGGCGTGCAACACCTCGACGTCGCCTACTGCGCGGGATTTTAGGCCTTCACCCGGGAGGTAGTTCGGGGTGTAAACAGGGGACCTTAGCCACGCCTCCAAGGAGGGAGAACAGCACCCCAGCCTCTGGCCACCATCATCAAGCATCGGCACGGCCGAGCTGGACAGGAGGACGGGGGAGAAGGGCTACTGAGCAGCCAGAGGTGGAGGCCATGCCCTCCACACACGGCAGCCAGCCTCCATGCCACCGCGCTAGGGGTGCCACGCGTAGATCCCGGCCGCCCCCTCACCAGCTCTACTGGGCTTCGCCAGCAGCAACTTTAGGGGACGGCGAGGGTAGAGAGAGGAAGTGCGGGAGGAGGCGGTGGCTGGGGTTAGGGTTCGCCCCCTCGGTCGCCGAGAGGAGACGCGAGGAGGTACGCAGGAGTTCCTTGGAGGCGTCTCCATCAAGCCCTCCCCCTTTAGTATCTCGAGACAGGAAGATAACCACGCTCTGACGGTCATGGGTGCGCTTTGCTTAAGCATGGGAGATCTGTTAGTTCGGGGCAGTTCTCGGCGCCGTGCCCTTGCAACAGAAGACAATGCTTCCATCGACGGAATCAAGCTCTCTGCCTAGTTATCTAGTGTTTTGTAGCTTGTTTCTCTTCTTCTTTGTTGCTCTGTTTGGTGTCTCGTAAGCTGGTAACCCTAGCATTTCGCTGTTTTTTCTGATTTGTTGTTGCTACCGTTGTACGCCTGGCCGGTTGATGGCTTTGTTAATTCAAAGTCGGGCTTTCGAGCCTTATGTTCATAGAATTTGAGCACCCATACTTACGGCATCTCCAGCGGCGCGACGCATTTTAGCGTCCGCGTGCGTCAGGCCGAAATGGTCGAATCGACCGCGCGTCTGTTTGCGTCGGGGTGGCTCCAGCGGCACGACACATTTTTTAGCCGGATCATTTTTTTAAACATGAAACATAATTTACATAGTTAAAACATTAAAAAGCCCTAAACGCCTACTGCTGCTCCTCGTCGCTGTCGAGCACGATGAGCTCTGGTATCACCCACGGCCAGTAGCCATCCGGGGAGCGTACGCGGGGCACGCCGCCGGTGCTGGAGGTGGAGGAGGCTGCGGCTGTGGCGGCGATGGTGGCGCCCAGGGCTGCGGCTGTGATGGCGCCCAGGGCTGCGGCTGTGTTGGCGCCCAGGGCTGCGGATGTGGCGGCGGTGGAGGCGCCCAGGGCTGCGGCTGTGACGGCGGTGGAGGAGGCGCCACCGAGTCCTGTAGCGCCAGTCGAAGCGCTTCATCCTCCGACAGGCCCTGCGGCATCACGCCGGTGGCGTAGCGCGGCAGCGGCGGCTGCACAGGCGCGTCGTACTCAAAGACAAGGGCGCCGACCTTCGCCATCTCGTCGTCCGTCATGTTCTCCGGGAAGTCGAAGTTGCGGCCCTCCGCCATGGCCTGCTGCCATTCGTGGAAGACGGCCGCGACGTAGTCGTCGCTGTCGTCCTTCACCTCCTCATTATGGTAGGCGAGCGCCTCGATGTAGTCGTCGTCGTCGTCGTAGGCAGCGTAGGCGTCGTCGTCCTCCTCGTCGCGGTCGTCGTCGTTGATGTACTGCGCCTGCTGACGACGCGTCGGCGCCTGCTGACGACGCGTCTGCGCCTCCTGTCTTCGTGGACGAGCCGGCGGTGCAGACGCGAAGGGAAAATCCCTGTCGCCCATGAAGCCCGCCCTCCTTCTCCTATCCGTCTCCATCGACATATACGTACGCCAACTGGGCGAGTCGATGGCGTACGCCGGATCGGCGCGGAGATCCGGCGGCAGGTACCGCCTCCGTCGCCGGATCTCCGCGCTCCGATCTGGCTCGCGCGCAGGGACGGGAGGGATGGGCACCCGACGGCTGCTGAGCCGCCAGGGAGTTGCACGCCGGACCAGGCGTCGTCGCACGGCAACCATTTGCCGTGCATGAGCCTCCCCACCGTGACGGGGAGCGGTATCCTCTTGCTGCCGCTGCCGGAGGCCTCGAAATCGTTTTTCCTCCCCATGGTACTGCTGCGGTGGTGTTGCGAGTGGAAGTGTGGGCGAAGGACGAACGCGGCCGGTGGACTTTTAAGGGCGGCCGCGCGCGGGATACGATGCCATTGAAGACGGCGCAGAAGCCCAGCCGCCGCCCGCTAGTGCGCGCGCGGAACAGGCAGTCGCGCCATTGATGACGAAGGCTGCGGCGCAGACGCGGAAGCGCTGACCGTCGAAGCGGTGCCCTCGATGCAGACTCGCTGCTAGGCGGGTCCGATGAAGACGCGAGCGGACACTTTCTGCGACAGGTTTGCGTCTCTGCGGACCCCGATCACTTTGCGTCGCGCCGCTGGAGAGGATACCAGACGTATTTTCGGTCCGTTTGCGTGTCGCTGGAGATGCCCTTATATTTCTGGATCCGTCCCTGTGCATACACAGTCATATAGGACCTCCATATATCTCCCTGCGATCGATCCATATCTGTCCATGTTGCGCACATATCCAGGGCAGGCATCTAGCTCTGCCCAGGGGCTACTCTACTCTGTTCAAGCCACGTATACTGTGCACTGCATGGGCTTGCTGGCATGCAGTACATTACACAAAATCTTTACTGCAGTCCTACCTAGCTTGCCATGCGAGAGAGAGAGAGATTTTGGCGCAGATTTTGGATCCTCGGAGATAGAGCGGCTGCTGGCTGGCTTTTCCAGTGGAGTTAAAAGACAGGATAGCTTTCATTGGACTGGACGTGACAATCCCGCTCCTCTCCTCGGGGATTGAATCGATCGATGCCGTGTGTCTCTCTCGCTGTCTGTTGCTTGCATGACTGTCTGCTGAGAAGGGGAGCAAGATCAGTTGACACCGAAAACTGAAACAGCGCTTAGTTGCTGTGTTTCTTAATCTAAGGACTTCTTTTATCCATAGAATTGGTATAGGAATTATGTAAAATTTGTATCCTATGAAATATTTTCTATACTAACTAGTACCTTCATCCCAATGCTTAAGGTCTATATTTTTTTAGAAAGTCAAATAAAGTAAAGTTTGATTAATTTTTTAGAAGAATTATGAATAAATATGGTATTTTGTAGATACCATATGAAAATATATTTCATTATCTATCTAATTATATTAATTTTGTACTTTTCATGTTAATAATTTTTGATAGAAACTTAGTTAAACTTAACATAGTTTGACTTTCTGAAAAAAAAATATAGGCCTTAAGCCTTGGGACGTGATATGGGGTGTCCTGATCTTCTCAGTAAGCAACGGTGGTGATGATGATCACGGGATGAACACAGCGGAGATAACACGATGATGAAGTGGAGGATAATTTGTATGACGCAACGAAATCTCTCGATTGGTCCCTGTCACCAATGCAACAGCTCTCAACCCTGCAAGATATTCGCAACTCCACACACTTGCGCACGTAACCGCCGACCACGAAGCGGTAAGTTGCAACCGTCTAATTCCCAATGGAACAGCAGATCACACAAGACTTTCAGGGGTTCACACCAAATCAATGCAATATGGTGTAGAAATTCGATAGAGTTGCAAAGCAATCAACTATGAACTAGGTTTTATCTTAAACGTGGTCTAAACCTAATTTGGGGGCGTCCTGGGCACTTATATAGGGGTTCAGGACGACCAGGGGTCGAAAAGATACATAGAAAACCGACCCAGATCGGATCTAGTCGAGATAGACTTGGAGTCGGCCGGTCAGGGGGCCGGTCGACCGGGTCTGGGACCGGGCGGTCCGGTCAGCGGTCCGGTTGACCGGGTCTGGGACCGGGACGGTCCGATCGAAACCGGGGCTGGCACCGGATAGTGACCGGAATAAGGGTCCAGAAACCCTGAAAGTGGCCCGGTGTGCACCGGCTGAGGTTCCGGTCGGCGCCGGGCTGACCCGGCGTGTCTTCCGGTTGGACCGGGCCTGGAACCGGGTGCGCCTGGCGTGGCGTCCGGCAGACCGGGCCTGGGACCGGGCGCGCCGGCGTGGCGGCCGGTCAGACCGGGCCTGGAGCTGGCCTGGACTTCATCTTCTTCCCTCGCGCATGCCTCCCGCTCCTCCCTCGCGCGTCCATGAGATGTCTTCTTGTCCAGCTCCATGTCCAGCTTCACGTACAGCTTCATGTCCAGCTGCTGCTCTCATCCTCGTGCGATGCTTGCTCGTTCTTCATACCTGATCATACATAAGTAATAGGACTTAGGCAGTATAAAGTTCTCATCGATCAAAGTATCACTTAGGAACAAATTCACCTGTTGCTTGAGTAGCTTCGCACGAGCCCTTGTAATAGGTCCAATCCTGACTTCATTGGACTTGAGCTTCACAGCAGCATCGTCTTCATCTTGCAATGACGGAGGTAGTAGTGTATTAGTAGGGATCTCCTCATCATCTCCCTCCCCCCCCCTTCAAAAAGCGTCGACCTCGACGCTCCAAGGTCTTCTCCGTCATATGGTGTCAAATCAGCCACATTGAAAGAATTGCTGACACCAAACTCATCAATTGGAAGATCTATAGAGTATGCATTATCATTGATCTTGGCAAGCACTTTGTAAGGACCAGCACCACGAGGAAGCAACTTGGACTTCCGTAGCTTTAGGAACCTATCCTTGCGAAAATGTACCCAGACCATATCACCAGGCTTGAACAACATCTTCTTGTGCTTCTTGTTCACCCTTGCAGCATTGCTCTTGCCTTTCTTCTCTATCAACTCTTTAGTCTTCACATGAATCTTTCGCACAAAATCTGCCCTCTTCGATGCCTCCATATTGACTCTCTCATGTATGGGTAGAGGCAACAAATCAAGTGGAGTAATGGGTTTGAAACCATATACCACCTCAAAGGGCACAGCTCTGTGGTAGAATGTACCGCCCTGTTGTAAGCAAACTCCACATGCGGCAAACAATCTTCCCACACCTTCAAGTTCTTCTTTATCATGGATCGCAACAGTTGTGACAATGTTCTATTCACCACCTCAGTTTGACCATCAGTTTGGGGATGACAAGTAGTGCTGAAAAGTAGCTTCGTCCCCAGCTTTTTCCAAAGCGTCTTCCAGAAGTAGCTCATGAACTTCACGTCACGATCAGAAACAATAGTCTTCGGGACTCCATGTAGACGTACAATCTCCCTGAAAAACAGGTTAGTAATATGCGACGCATCGTCGCTCTTGTGGCAGGCAATAAAGTGTGACATCTTAGAGAATCTATCCACTACCACAAATATAGAATCATGACCTCTTTTAGTAAGCGGCAAACCCAACACAAAATCCATACTAATATCCTCCCAAGGTGTAGTAGGTGCCGGTAAAGGAGTATACAAACCGTGAGGTTTCAGCTTGGACTTGGACTTGTTGCAAGTAATGCATCTCTTCACATACCTATCCACGTCCCGCCTCATCTTTGGCCAATAAAAGTGGTCAGCTAGCATGAGTAGCGTCTTCTCACGCCCAAAGTGTCACATCAAACCACCAACATGTGATTCCTGCAATAAGAGCAAACGCACAGACGATTCTGGAACACATAGTTTGTTAGCTCTAAACAAAAACTCATCATGTATATGATATTTCTCCCAAGCTTTACCAATAGCACACAAGTGATATGGTTCAGCAAAATCATGATCAGTAGCATACAAATCACATAGTATCTCTAATCCAGGAATTTTAACATCAAGTTGAGTTAATAGCATGTTCTTCCCAGATAGAGCATCAGCAACAATATTATCTTTTCCCTTCTTATGCTTAATAATGTATGGAAAAGACTCAATGAACTCAACCCACTTAGCAAGACGCCTATGCAAGGTAGATTGAGCTTTCAGATATTTCAAAGCTTCATGATCAGAATGTATGATAAATTCCTTTGGCCATAAATAATGTCAAGAACTCTAATTAAAGCATACAATTCTTTATCATAGATAGGATAGTTCAACTTAGCACCAGAAAGTTTCTCAGAAAAATATGCAATTGGGCGACCCTCTTGCATCAACACACCACCAATTCCAATACCACTAGCATCACATTCAATCTCAAATTGCTTATTGAAATCAGGAAGTGCAAGTAACGGTGCAGAAGTTAACAATCTTTTCAGTTCATCAAAAGCATGATCTTGGGCTGCGCCCCACTCAAATGCAACACCCTTTTTAGTCAATTCATTCAAAGGTACAAAGAATAGTACTAAAATTGGGCACAAATCTTTTATAAAACCCAGCTAGACCATGGAAACTTCTTATTTGACTCACATTCATGGGAGTAGGCCAATTTTGAATTGCTTCAATTTTAGATGAATCTACCTCTACTCCATGCTTAGAGACAACATATCCCAGAAATATGACCTTATCTTTGCAAAATGTGCACTTCTCAAGATTACCATAGAGTTGATTATCACGCAACACTTGCAAAACATGTCGAATATGCATAGTATGATCAGATTCATTGCGGCTGTAAATTAATATGTCATCAAAGTACACAACCACAAACTTGCCAATAAAATCACGCAAAACATGGTTCATCAGTCTCATGAAAGTGTTAGGTGCATTAGTTAAACCAAAAGACATTACTAACCACTCATATAAACCAAATTTTGTTTTAAAGGCAGTTTTCCATTCATCCCCCTCTTTCATCCTAATTTGATGATAACCACTACGCAAATCAATCTTAGAGAAAACAGCAGCACCACTCAATTCATCTAGCATATCCTCTAAACGGGGAATAGGATGACGATATCGAATAGTAATGTTGTTTATCGCTCTACAATCTACACACATGCACCACGTACCATCTTTCTTAGGAACTAGAATAACAGGAACAGCACAAGGACTAAGGCTTATGCGGATATAACCTTTATCGAGTAGCGCTTGTACTTGCGTCTGTATCTCCTTTATCTCTTCGGGGTTCGTCCTGTATGGTGCCCTATTGGGCAGCGAAGCTCCGGGAATCAAGTCAATTTGATGCTCAATACCACGCAATGGTGGTAATCCCGCTGGCACCTCCTCCGGAAACACATCGCTGAATTCCTGCAAAACACTAGAAACACCAAGAGAAATAGGGGTCATGTCGTTAGAAACCAAAACCTCACCCTTGTACATGAGTACAAGAGGCATGGCTGTAGGATCCTCACTAAATTCTCTCATGTCCTCTTTGGTGGCTAATAAGACTAAGGAATTCACTCTCTCACTTTTCGTTATATCACTCACGGCATTACAATTCTCTCGCCTATCTACTGGAGCATCCTCCAAATTGACTTCAACTTTCTGACGAGATTCATTGACAATTTGCTGTGGTGACATAGGCTGCAAGTTAATTTTCTTGCCCTTGAACTCCAAGTGATATGTATTGGCACGGCCATTGTGTTGCACAGAACGGTCATAGAGCCATGGCCGACCCAATAATAGGTGACACACCGTCATAGGAACCACATCAAAATCAATGGAATCCTTATACGGTCCAATCTCAAAATCAACACGCACCATGTGGTTTACCTTCATCTCACCATTGTTGCTCAACCACTGAATATAGTATGGATGCGGATGCGGTAGATACTTCAACTTCAGCTTGGTACACAACTCCTTGCTTGCTAAATTGCGGCAACTCCCGCCATCAATAATGACCTTGCAAGCCTTGTCAGGACCAACTAAAGCCTTTGTTTGGAACAAATTGCAGCGCTGAGTAGATGCACTTGGCAACACATTAAGAGCACGCTGAGACACTACAATAGTGCGAGCTTCAGACGGATAAGCATCTACACCATCACTGTCATAGTCATCATCTTCTAGAGCATATGGATCAGCATCATCTCCAGTCTCATATTCATTGTCCTCATTGATAAACATGACCTTGCGGTTAGGACAATCTCTCTTGAAGTGACCTTTGCCGCTACATGTATGACAAGCCATATCACGGTTGCGCGCAGTCGACATGCTAGAACCACTTGCACTTGCAGCAGGTTCGGACTTCTTTGTGTTGGACATATTGGAGACCGGCTTGCTAGATGAAGTAGGAAATGGTGCGGAGCGTGAAGATGGCGTCGTAGATGGGGGCACCCTAGGCGTGTAACGTCCAGCTCCCGTAGCACGACCTTTGATTTGCGCTTCTTCAGCCAACTGTGCTTCAGCTTCTCTTGCATGATGTAACAACTCATTCATAGTGGTGTAATTTTGATGTCGAACAATGCATTTGATATCATACTTCAAACCATATAGAAAACGCTGCATTGTCATCTGAAGTGACTCACGGACATAGCCACGCTGCATAAGCATCTCCATCTCCATGAAATAAGTATCAACATCCTTCACACCTTGTCTCAAGAAGGTCAACTTATCAAATATAGATCGCAAATAATTAGTGGGAACAAAACGAGCTTGCATAATAGCATTCATCTCGCGCCATGAAAGAACTGGCAACTCGTTATCTTCCTGACGAGCACGTGTAACTCCATCCCACCAACGCAATGCATAGCCATCAAATTCTGAGGAAGCAAGCTTAACCTTCATGTCTTCAGTATAGTCATGTAAGCGCCATAACTTCTCTATTTTCAGCTCCCAAGTGAGGTATTCTTCAACATCAGCACCTCCTTCAAACTTGGGTATGGAGAACTTGGGCTTACCCAAACCATCGTCTTGTTGTTGTGGAGGGACACGGCGAGCTCCGAGTTCAACAAAGCCACGACCGCGGTTACCACGTCCAACACCACGCGCTTCATCTTAAAGCTCAGCATCTTCTTCTTCAGGTTGTTGTTGTTGTTGTTTGGTCAAATTCTCAACAGCTAGAGTCAATGCCTGAATATTGCGTTGAATATCCGTCATTTGATCTTGCATTGCATTGACGGTCTCATTAGTAGTATCCAGCTTCTTGGCGACCTCCTGAACGGTCCCCTTAAGTTCTTCGTCCTGATCGCGGAATTCACGTCGCATCTCATTACGAAGAGCTTCATACTCCCTCCATGTCATCACATCAGCTGCATCCTTGTTTTTCTGGTTAACAATTTTAGCATCACTAGAAGACATGGTTAGTAGGTTAGTGCACTAAAACAAAAATCTTTGGTGGTACTCTCACAACTCACTCAAAACTGATAAGAAAAGAAAATCTTACCGCCCCAAAGTGAATTAGTGTTGCTTACCAACTTGGATTGACAAACTAGTGCACGGATGTAGCGAAGCGAATATCAAGGGTATAAGAACAAATCACACGACAAAGCAGGATATATGTGGGGCTGTAGGTGGGCTACCTATTTGCACCAATAACAAGCTCTAGCGCTGACCGTAGACAACCAATGATACTCACACAAGGCGATAAATGTGGCAATGCAATTATATGGCAGAATATGTTGCAATGCACTCGAGAGACACTAGCAAAGCTCAACGAAACAGGCACAAAATTGCTCAACTACAGGTGCAGAAAAGTAAACTAGGCCTTCACTTGATCTTACAAGCACTTCACACTTTTTCTTTTTTTGGATTTTCTTTTGTATCACACACGCATCTATGTAGCTCTTTTTGCTTCTATTTTCTCTTTTTTCTATTTTCTCTTTTTTTCTATTTTTTTTATAACTCAACTCTTTGTAACATGACCAACAGATAATGCAAAGCACCAAAACCCTAATGAGCAGCCTGTCGAGCGGTAAAACTAGTCTCTTCTGGGAAAGTTCCTAGTCACTTATATCGAAAGGCTGTGGCTATGGTTGAGAACAAGCAAACTTTAAGATATGTGTACTCGGAGCAACAAAAACGGTAAACTAGATAATAGTGGAAACATAAACCCTAACAATACTAGATGGAAGAAAAAGATACGCAAAAACAACTACGAAAAGCAACTAAATCTCGAAATTAGTGTAATCTAAGGCTATGGCAAACCCTAACCCTAACTTTTTATGGCTTTTTCTGGATAGGAAACACTCACAACTCAACTATGGGGTGGATTGTGGATGGCTTACCGAGGAAAACTAAAATTTGATACCAAGATGATATGGGGTGTCCCGATCTTCTCAGTAAGCAACGGTGGTGATGATGATCACGGGATGAACACAGCGGAGATAACACGATGATGAAGTGGGGGATAATTTGTATGACGCAACGAAGTCTCTCGATTGATCCTTGTCGCCAATGCAACAACTCTCAACCCTGCAAGATATTCGCAACTCCACACACTTGCGCACGTAGCCGCTGACCACGAAGCGGTAAGTTGCAACCGTCTAATTCCCAATGGAACAGCAGATCACACAAGACTTTCAGGGGTTCACACCAAATCAATGCAATATGGTGTAGAAATTCGATAGAGTTGCAAAGCAATCAACTATGAACTAGGGTTTATCTTAAATGTGGTCTAAACCTAATTTGGGGGCGTCCTGGGCACTTATATAGGGGTTCAGGACGACCTGGGTCGAAAAGGTACATAGAAAACCGACCCAGATCGGATCTGGTCAAGACAGACTCGGAGTTGGCCGGTCAGCGGTCCGGTTGACCGGGTCTGGGACCGGGACGGTCCGGTCGAAACCGGGGCTGGCACCGGATAATGACCGGAATAAGGGTTCAGAAACCCTGGAAGTGGCCCGGTGTGCACCGGCTGAGGTTCTGGTCGGCGCCGGGCTGACCCGGCGTGTCTTCCGGTTGGACTAGGCCTGGAACCGGGTGCGCTTGGCGTGGCGTCCGGCAGACCGGGCCTGGGACCGGGCGCGCCGGCGTGGCGGCCGGTCAGACCGGGCCTGGAGCCGGCCTGGACTTCATCTTCTTCCCTCGCGCATGCCTTCCGCTCCTCCCTCGCGCGTCCATGAGATGTCTTCATGTCCAGCTCCATGTCCAGCTTCACGTCCAGCTTCATGTCCAGCTGCTCCTCTCCTCCTCGTGCGATGCTTGCTCCTTCTTCATACCTGATCATACATAAGTAATAGGACTTAGGCAGTATAAAGTTCTCATCGATCAAAGTATCACTTAGGAACAAATTCACCTGTTGCTTGAGTAGCTTCGCACGAGCCCTTGTAATAGGTCCAATCCTGACTTCATTGAACTTGAGCTTCACAGCAGCATCATCTTCATCTTGCAATGACGGAGGTAGTAGTGTAGTAGTAGGGATGTCCTCATCAGGACGGAGGTAGTATTTGATTTATAGGAATATATCTGATACTAACTAATCATATAGGAAGCTTGTAATGCAAATTCTATACGATTAAAACATTTCATCCCACCTCACGAATTTTTTTTTTGGCACGATCAAATACAACTTATCTTCTTATACGATTTAACTACATTTATCATTCCAATCCTATGCTTTTTCTATTCATATAATTTTCATATCCTGTGAATCAAAGGAGGCCTAAATATTCTTTAACCCCTCTCAAACTTGTTTATCGGACAAAAAGAAAATACAAAAAGATAAAGTATATTTGATCGTAGCAAAGTATTTTTTTAAGGAGATCTAAGTTAATTATAGGATTAATTTCTATACGATATTTTTTTATAAATAGAAAACATACGTAGGAATTTTTTTCATAAAATCCAAATCATACATAATTTTTATACAATCCTATAAACTAATGAAACCCTAAGATCATTTCACATCCTTTCGTCGGTGCAGAACAATCTCAGCCTTTGATGTTCGATGTTTTTCAGTTTTGCTGGGCGCATTGAACCGAAAGTGGCTGGATAATTGTTTTCACCTTAGTTATAGTGCGAGGAATAAGGAGAAAACGAGCCAAAGAGCCTGAGATCATCAATCAACAAGGCAAAACTTAAGCTTAGTAGTAAATACAATCTGGTAGCACTACGTACTAGTACTTGAATTTTTTTTGTACTAGTTAATTAGGAACAAGTTAACTACGAGATCAGTGGGATCGATGCATTGGCGGACGCAGCGGGTGTGCAGGGTGTGCCATTGCACACCCTGGAATTCTGAAGAATTTTTTTTACCTGCTCTTTTTCAGACTGAAAATGAGGCCCAAGAGTCCAAAACAGCCCAATATGCCAATTAAGCTACCAGCCTAGCACGAGACAAGTTCCAATCATTCGATCCCCAGCCCCCAGGTTCCAGCTCCATCTCACGACCTTGCCGTCCACCCGCACTGGACGCCCGCAGTCGCCGCCGTCCGGCCGTCGCTGCCTCGCCGGACGCCGGCCCCTGCCAGCCTGCCTCCCTCCCCTCGCCAGCCTCCACTTACCGCCGCTCGCCCTTCGTTTCTCGCGCAGCTCGCCGCTCGGCCAGATCGAGTCTGCAGGTATGAATCCCTAAGTTCTCAACCTATTTCTAATTTATGCCCACGAATTTGAGCTGGAGTAGGCAGTAATGGGAGTAGGACTGTAGTCTGTAGGAGCAACCTGACCATGAATTTGTGCCCACGAATTTTTCCCTCTATATTTGATCCCTTGTAAATTTCTATTTTTTCCTATGTTTGTTGTAACTTTAGATTGATTATGAAGAGAAAGAGTGATAGCCAAATTGCATCTCTTTTCCGGAATCGTGAAGCGAAGATTGCATCTAGTTCATTGCCCTTGGTTGTACTTGTATCTGATTCCGAGAGTGAGAATGAAACAGAAGATGCAATACTAGATCCACCATCACCAGAACGACCAAGTGCAACATCATATGATGCTCACTTCATGCCGTATGATCCAGGGGAAAGGGTTCCTATTTCTGCATATGCTGTCAATGATCAGGATGTTGTTGGGAGAGGATATATCGCAAAAGGCCCATGCCAACCATATTCACATGACTTCGAAACCAGAAAAATATATGGCGTAAGTCGGCACTTCAGTTGTGTTTGGTTTGAGCATTACAAATGGCTAGAATATAGTATCGAGAAGGATGCTGCGTTTTGCTTTGTCTGTTATTTGTTCAAAGGGAGATCCAATGGGGCGCGGGCGCCTGGTGGTGATGCCTTTGTTAAAGGTGGTTTTAGAGATTGGAGAAGACCCAATGCATATAAGAAACATGTGGGTGGTGTCACGAGCATTCACAACCAAGCTCTAGAGAAGTATAACTTATTTGTTACACCCAACACCAAAATTGATAATGTTATTGTGAAGGTGTCTAAGAAGGATTTACTCCTTTACAAGAATAGACTAACTTATTCTCTTAGATGCTTGAGGTTTCTCTTAGATGCAAATGATGAAGAAGTTGACAAGTTGTTCTGAAGAACGCTCCTGGAAATTGCATCTTGAATAGTCCTAAGATACAACATGACATTATTGAGTGTTGTGCGAAAGAAACCACTAGACTAATCATTGAAGAACTTGGTGATGACTATTATGCAATTCTAGCCGACAAGTCTAGTGATATATCTCACAAAGAACAACTTGCTCTTTGCTTGCGTTATGTTGATAAATTGGGAAGAGTATGTGAGAGGTTCCTTGGAGTAGTTCATGTGTCTGATACAACTTCATTGTCACTTAAGGTTGCAATTATATCCTTGCTAAAGGATAATCATTTGACTCCCACTCAAATTCGTGGGCAAGGATATGATGGGGCTAGCAACATGAAGGGAGAGATTAAGGGCTTGAAAACATTGATTATGCAAGAGTCACAATCCGCTTATTATATCCATTGCTTTGCACATCAACTTCAATTGGTTCTTATTGCCATAGCAAAGGAAAATGAAGCATGTGTTTGGTTTTTTGATCATGTTTCTTACTTGTTCAATATTATTGGAGTTTCTTGCAAACGTCATGACATGCTTCGAGATGTTAGAGCTCAGAAAGTTTATGAAGCACTTGAAATGGGTGAAATTGAAAGTGGAAGTGGATTGAATCAAGAAATGGGTTTATCTAGACCCGGTGATACTCGGTGGGGTTCTCATTTTAAAACCATCCTACACATTGTTGATATGTACTCCACAATCCTTGAAGTGCTTGTAAGGATTGGAAAGGATCCTTCTCAAAAGAGTGAGTGGTCAAGAATACGTGGAATTGCTGCCGCCTTTGAATCATTTGACTTTGGTTTCAATCTTCACTTGATGCTTGTTATTCTTGGATACACAAATGACTTGTCTATATCTCTGCAAAAGAAGGATCAAGATATTCTTAATGCAATGGATCTTGTTAGATTGGCAAAGGATCAAATGCAACGTATGAGGTCTAATGGATGGGAAGGATTTCTTGCAAAGGTGACATTGTTTTGCAACAAACATGGCATTGGAGTTCCTTCACCGGAGGATAATTACGTGGCTCATGGTAGATCACATCGGTATTATGAAATACAAACAAATGATGATCGGTATAGAAGAGAAGTGTATCTTGGTGTCGTTGATCAAATTATTCAAGAGCTTGATAATCGGTTTGATGAGGTTAACATGGAGTTGCTTATTTGCATGTCGGCTTTGAATCCCCTCAATTCATTTGCTTCTTATGATGCACAAAAGGTAATGAAACTTGCAAGCTTCTACCCCAATGAATTTCCAAGCTTGTCTTTGATAAGGCTTGAATTCCAACTTGATACCTTTATCAATGATATGAGAAGGGATGATAGGTTCAAATGTGTAAATCATCTTGGTGAGCTCTCTATTAAGCTTGTTGAAACAAACAAGCATGTTGTTTATGATCTAGTCTACTTCTCAAGTTGATATTGCTCTTACCGGTGGCGACGGCGAATGTTGAAAGAGCATTTTCTTCAATGAGTCTAGTGAAAAACAAGTTGAGAAATAGTGTGGGTGATGACCTCTTGAACTATTGCTTAGTGACATTTATTGAGCGAGATGTGTTCTTGAAAGTAAGTGAAGATGACATAGTTGAAACCTTCATGGGAATGAAAGAACGTAGATTTACCAAATCCAAGTGATGTAATTTTCTATATTTCATTTCATAATGTAAGACTTGGTTAATGTTTTGAGCTATTTGTATTGGAATCATGTAAAACTGAAACCCATGTGTTGATCCACAATGTTGTGTATCACATTAGCTATATATGCTATTGATTTGGCAAATCTTCATAGCACATGGGGTAGTGCGAACTTTTTTTTTTGAAGGTTTGCACACCCTCTAATTCTTTCCTGGGTTCGCCACTGGATCGATGGGGGATAATCAAAGAGGGCATTGAGCAAAAGAGGCCCGATCGATGTATCACCGGCGTCATGAACAAGCTGCATGCTAGCTAGAAAATAAGCAAGACAAGCAACCTCTCTTTCGTTCTACTTAATCCCCAATCCCCATACACACCGATCATGTAACGAGGTGCTTCGTACGTACTACACACATATGTATATGCACAGGAGATACTAATCAAGAGGCCAGGCTGAGGGGCAACTTCGGAAAGGAGAATGAGGGATGCTGCTAGGACTAGGAATGGAGGCACTTGCATCGCCAGCCGAGCGGCTTGTAGTTGGAGCGGTCGTCGTAGGAGGAAGGCAGCGACACGCCGCCACTGCTGCGGCCGCCTCCTGCTCCCGCTTCTTGCAGCGTCTTCTTCTTCCTCCTGTCGCGCAGCATCTGAAGCAGGTCGTGCGGGGTGACGGGCACCTGCACGGCCTCGCACCGGCGGCCGCACGACGACCGGCACCGCCCCTCGCAGCTCGGCGGCCGGGACCCCAGCATCGTCTTCCTCAGCATCATGGCATCCACGCCACCGTCTTCCTCGTCGCCCTGCAGAACCAAATCCGACCATGCGTGATCCATCAACCGCTACGTCGCAGCTGCTAGCTAGCTAGATTGGCCACGTACGTACCTCGGTAGTGGCGGCCTGCACATTGGCATCGCTGCTGTGGGTGGCGGCGGAGGCGAGGATTAAGATAACAGCCAGCAAGAAAATGAAGAATATGAGGAGGAGGAAGACCCGCCGGCGGCGGCCCATTCGGGGGCCGCTTGTAGCTCTCTACCTCTAGAGGAGGGAGCGAGGAGGAAGATGGGGAAGGCAGCAGAACAGAAGTGAAGCTGCAGGGGAGAGGACCTCCCGGCTGCGGCTGGGCTCGCACAGATATGTGTACCACTGCTAGATGCGACGTGCTGCTACTGCACGTAGAACGCACGAGCGATAGACAGCTAGCTCATCTTTTCACGCCGGTACTGCGCGCGTCGTGTCACTTCACCAGCGAGCTACCTACAGCTAGCCCTACAGCATGCATGCATTGCTTGCATGGACTATGTGTAGCTCCATCGACCATCGGGCCGGACCTTGAGATGACACACATAGATCAAGGAAAAATAGTCCGGTATAAAAATATCTCCAGCAAATGATAGGCATTTTCCATTGAACTAATTAACTAGGTAAGTAATTGAAAGTATTTCCCCTCTCTCACGGTTTATTAGGCGTGCGCGTATCCATAGATCGCAAGTTTGATCAACTAGAATTAGTTATATGTTATAAAAATTATATCATTAGAAAGATTAGGTGTTCTATTTTTTAATGATATAATTATATAGGTCAAAATAGCGACCTAGAGATACGGAGAAGACTAGTAAATTGAGACGGAGGTAGTAGGAGAAACGTTTTTAACACAACTGTCGCCGCCTCTAAAACCTAGTGGCGCCTCCATCGAGGTTGTATCCCCTCCCTCCCTGCCATGATAACTTTTTTGATAAAAAGAAATATATTATTACCATGAGAGAGTCGCGCTATTTGACCCTCGTGGCTATTCTACACCCACCCTATATCTTTGCAACCGTAGATGATTTTTATGTTACATAAATGTGGTGACCCAACATACTATTGCATGGTGTAGTATACAAGTCTGATATAACACCAATGAAACACCGTTTCACTAGTATTACATACAACAGAAACATATGCGGGTCAAAGACATGTCTATAGAATTACAACTCTGACTCTTTACTGAAGATCAACATAGCCTTCTACTCTACGATGAGGTCAAACTTACAAATAAACTTCAGAAGAACGACTCGTAATCTAATCTTATCACGAACTCTATTTATAGAGTATTTAACTAGCTATAGAGGCTATGACTAGATTCTAGCTAAATAGGAGCTAGGTTTAGGGATCTAGATTCCTTCTGTTGCTAATCTAGGTTTTCTCCTTGTTGGACGTGGTATCTGACTTTTCTGACAGGTTCCTATCCCTGGAAGTAGTTGTTGACTCCTCGGCCTTCGAGTTGCACTGTAGATCCTCCTTCGTGGCCTCCATATCTAAGCAGGGGATTTAAGGGTGGTATGAGTACGAGCGTACTCAACAAGTTTATTATAGGAAAGAGGTGTTTAATGCACAAGCTACGGCATTAGACCAGAAAGTCTAATACCAGTGCAGGTTTTATAATCATTTCTTCAAAAGGTTGCTTTTATTCTGAAGAACTATGTCCGTCAGCCTTCACCGGTTTACTAGAACTTCATGGAGTTCCTTTCTGGCAGCGTTCGCAGTTCCATATCCCGGAACAGGGATTGACAAGTCACGATTTGTTACACTCTGCAGAGATGTGTTGCTTTACCCATAAGAGATCTTAACCTTGATGCCAACCGGGTGATCTTTCCCGTCCACACTTCCGTGGTGTGAGGCCCGGTATAAGGTCCTAGCCAAATTGTACTCCTTCGCGACCTCGCACACCCACTCTGTGTTGCAATTCCGACCTTGGGTCCTCGCCGGTCAGCGTATCCATTGGATACTATCCGACCTCGACTACTACCAGGTTCCACGACCTGATACCTTCGCCGGTCGTTGCAACCCTTCATAGACCGCATTACCGTGGGGACTTAGGGCTCCCCAACCACTCCGCTTGTCCCTCAGGAGTGACTACGGTAAGCGCATCCGTTGATGTACGAGAGGAAGAAGTACAATTGACTACTCCGTCCCACTCCAGATCTTATGGTTAACACGAGTTTTATGGCACGAGAATCACTGGACGACATTTGTTGTTTAATCCTAGATGGACACAAACCCATTGCAATGGAACCTCCACCATACTCATACCATGGTTCCATTGCCCACCACATAGTCATATTCATAGTTATGAAATTAATTCTTTTGCTTTTCATGCAAGAGTGATAAGTATAGTACTTTGCAAGTAATTTGGTAAAAATACCCAAATTGACATGAGCAAGCGATGAACTTGCCTTTCTTGACTGCAAGATTATGCAGGCAAGGTCTTCGATACGCAATAACTGCAAATTCTGAAATAGCATCATCGTCCGGTAAGGACGATGTTTAAAAGATTGGCAAGAATGCAATAATACATAAGTATGAGATGCAATCGCTCTAAGCGTGACCTAACCCCGATGATTTAGGATTAGTGACTTGTAATGATTGGTTTAGGGTGTGTTGCACTTTTAGAGTGATTCACAAACAAGGTTCTTATTCAGGGTTGATTACTTGGTATCATGAACAAGTAATGCAATATATCATACCAATAAATTATTAGCACACAACAATAGCATTTGGTATAATCTTAACATGCAATGGACAGTTATTGGTTTTAGTACTATTTGGCATGGTTAATGATTTCTTATCATATACTTAAAAAGAATAACTTTTAGGGTTGTGGAGTTCTATGGTTTACTATGGGTTCCAACTAGTTTCTAGGGTAAGGATTAGATGGATCCCAACAAGGTTGGAAACACATCTTAGGCAATTCATTAGACATGGTGCTATCAAGGTTGGTATACCTTGCTGGTGATAGCTGGCTAGGGTTTATAGATCATATTAAGAAGGTTTGATGGCTACTCCTTATCTACTTCAAAAGAATAATTTTTGAAGAACATACTTCTTAAGTAATAAGAAGTATATCAATTAGGGTTAAGGTGGTCTAGGTTTTACTATTGGATCCACTGAAATAGGGCATAGTTGGCTCCTGGATATCATGGTTCATAAGTACCTAATACTAGTAGGGTTTAGTGGAATATGGTTAGGTAATGCACAATATTTGGCATAGTTGTTATTGGAGTTCATCACAATGGTAAATAGGTATGATTAAGGATGATGACCTTGGGAATGGGAACTGGGATTTACACATGGTTGACCCTGTTTGATCATCTAGGTTTTATGGTATGCATACATGGAATACTAAATTATTAGTGATAGGGTTCCTATATTCTATGTGGATATGAATAAGCAGGGAGTTGCTCATTATGGAGCTATGAATGGGAATAAAGTATCATGATCACATGTTACAAACTAGGTTTTTAGGTATTGGAAACAATTTAAGGTTCATAAGAAATAGTGGAGTTAGGGTTTGGTTCATAATAGAATTAGGGTTTTAGGGTTTCACATAAAATTATGAGGTTATCCCTTTATCCATAAGGGAACTATGGTTTCCTAATTACCATATAGTTCTTAGTTTGATAACTTCATTATAAGGTTGAAGCTATTAATAACTTTGAAATAAAAATAATATTGGATTTGTCATTTTCTTATTTTTAAAGAATTAATAATTAAGACAATTATTAATTAGGGTTTTAAATCCTCCTAATAAGGATTTAACAAGTTATTAATAAAAGAAAATAGTTTTAATGTTTTGCTTATTTATTTACTGGTTTTTGTTTATTTTTTAACTTTTTCTTAATTTCTAAATTTTAGTTGCATTTGGAATTAAAAGAAAAGACTTAATTAAATAGGGTTAAATTATTAAATTTTTATTAAAAATAAAAATTTCATTTTATATTTTTATTGGATAGATCTCAATTTTAGGAACATTTTAAGAGCTAGAGTCTAATGAAAGATTCCGCTTGGCTTACGGATGGGGGATACATCGCAATTATGCCCAGCTTCGAAGCCTATTTTAGTGGGAAGGCGAAATGCACGTTGTTCGGACTGGAGCCTAAGGCTCGAGGGATGTGTGGAACTCCAAATCTGTTAGGTTTGACTCACGGTTATCTACAATGGGGCCCCAGGTGTTGTGGTTAGCAACCCGGTAGATTTTGGTCAATATTGTAGATGCTCAACATGGTATAATAGTATTAAGGCATGCAGTAAGAATGGGAGACAATGACATACTAAGGCAATAGCCGCTAGACATGTGTGCATGTGGCATTGGCGAGTACCATGTCCAAGTTAGTGACTCTTTCTATTGGAATTGACATCAAGTGATGGACATGAGTTGGCCATGGGAAATTTTCGAGAGTTTTGAGGAGACAAATGTGAATTTGACTCAAGGTGCTCAAAGGAGACTTGAAATTCCTTTAAGTTATATAACTCTTAGAAAAATTAGTGATCAATGTGTGATTAGGGGTGGACACAAAGCTCAAGGCTCGAGGCTCGGGCTCGATAAGGCTTGGCTCGGGCTCGACTCGGCTCGAAGGTCGGGCAAGCCAAGCCTAAACCTTTCGATCAAGGCTCGAGGCTCGACAAGCCTGCTCGATGAAGCTCGCAAGCCGGCTCGAAGGCTCGATGTAATGATATTTTTTATCATACCTTTGCTAAAAATGAATCATTTCACATCATAAACAATAATTACATAAGTATAAGCTTATTATTAAGGGTTAATTTTTTTAGCTTATGCATATGGAGATGACGGCTTCGGAAGAAGCTCGTAGAAACAATCTCTATTCTTTTGAGCTTATGCCATTCGATCTTATTTGTTTTATTGATTTGTGAAAATTCTAAAATAATTCCAACTAAAAGAATTGTCATCCAAAATTCATACTTGAGTTCGACATGATTATTGAGTTGTAACAAATTTCTACAACCTTACTTGATTTCGCGTCTCCATCTTCTACTATGGTGACTGTTGGAGATATGCCCAAGAGGCAATAATAAAAGTGGTTATTATATATCTTTATGTTTATGATAAATGTTTATATACCATGCTATAATTGTATTAACCGAAACATTGATACATGTGTGATATGTAAACAACAAAGAGTCCCTAGTATGCCTCTTAACTAGCTTGTTGATTAATGGATGATTAGTTTCATAATCATGAACATTGGATGTTATTAATAACAAGGTTATATCATTGTATGAATGATGTAATGGATACACCCATATTAAGCGTAGCATAATATCTCATCATTAAGTTATTTGCTATAAGCTTTCGATACATAGTTACCTAGTCCTTATGACCATGAGATCATGTAAATCACTTATACCGGAAAGGTACTTTGATTACACCAAACGCCACTCGCGTAAATGGGTGGTTATAAAGGTGGGATTAAGTATCCGGAAAGTATGAGTTGAGGCATATGGATCAACAGTGGGATTTGTCCATCCCGATGACGGATAGATATACTCCGGGCCCTCTCGGTGGAATGTCGTCTAATGTCTTGCAAGCATATGAATAAGTTCATAAGACACCACATACCACGGTACGAGTAAAGAGTACTTGTCAGGAGACGAGGTTGAACAAGGTATGAAGTGATACCGAAGATCAAACCTCGGACAAGTAAAATATCGCGAGACAAAGGGAATTGGTATTGTATGTGAATGGTTCATTCGATCACTAAAGTCATCGTTGAATATGTGGGAGCCAGTATGGATCTCCAGATCCCGCTATTGGTTATTGGTCGGAGTGAGTACTCAACCATGTCCGCATAGTTCACGAACCGTAGGGTGACACACTTAAAGTTGGATGTTGAAATGGTAGTATTTGAATATGGAATGGAGTTCGAATATTTGTTCGGAGTCCTGGATGAGATCCCGGACATCACGAGGAGTTCCGGAATGGTCCGGAGAATAAGATTCATATATAGGATGTCATTTTATGTGAATTAAAATGTCGCGGAAGGTTCTATGGAAGGTTCTAGAAGGTTCTAGAAAAGTCCGGAAGAAACCACCAAGGAAGGTGGAGTCCACATGGGACTCCACCTCCATGGCCGGCCAACCCTAGTGGGGAGGAGTCCCAAGTGGACTCCCCTTAGGGGGCCGGCCACCCCCATATGGGAGGTGGAACTCCCACCTTTGGTGGGAGTCCTAGCTTGGCTAGGTTTCCCCTCCTTTTGGAAGGTTTTGGTTCGGGTCTTATTCGGAGACTTGGAGACCAACTCTTGGGGATCCACCTATATAATGAGGGGCCAAGGGAGGGGCCGGCCACCCCAAGACCACAACCTGGCCGCCCCCTTGAGTGGCCGGCCACCCCCTCCCAAACCCTAGCCGCCCCCTCTCCTCCATAGCTCCCGCGTGCTTTAGCGAAGCTCCGCCGGAGTTCTCCACCGCCACCGACACCACGCCGTCGTGCTTCGTCGGATTCAAGAGGAGCTACTACTTCCGCTGCCCGCTGGAACGGGAGGTGGACGTCGTCTTCATCAACAACCGAACGTGTGACCGAGTACGGAGGTGCTGCCCGTTCGTGGCGCCGGAACCGATCGTGATCAAGATCTTCTACGCGCTTTTGCAAGCGGCAAGTGAACGTCTACTGGCAGCAACAAGAGCCTCATCTTGTAGGCTTTGGAATCTCTTCAAGGGTGAGACTCGATACCCCCTCGTTGCTACCGTCTTCTAGTTTGCATCTTGGCTTGGATTGCGTGTTCGCGGTAGGAAAATTTTTGTTTTCTATGCAACGTTATCCTACAGTGGTATCGAGCCGTGTCTATGCATAGATGGTTGCACGAGTAGAACACAATGGTTTTGTGGGCGTTGATGCTCTTGTTATCTTTAGTTGAGTACTTTGCATCTTTATGGCATAGTGGGATGAAGCGGCTCGGACTAACTTTACATGACCGCGTTCATGAGACTTGTTCCTCGTTCGACATGCAACTTGTATTGCATAAGAGGCTTTACGGGTGTCTGTCTCTCCTACTATAGTAAAGATTCAATTTACTCTTCTATTGACAACATTAGTATCAACGTTGTGGTTCATGTTCGTAGGTAGATTAGATCTATATCGAAAACCCTAAACCACGTAAAATATGCAAACCAAATTAGAGAGCATCTAACTTGTTTTTGCGGGGTTTGGTGATGTGATATGGCCATAATATGATGATGAATATGTATGAGATGATCATTATTGTATTGTGGCAACCGGCGGGAGCCTTATGGTTGTCTTTAAATTTCATGTTGAGTAGTATTTCAAAGTAGTTGTAATAGTTGCTACATGGAGGACAATCATGAAGACGGCGCCATTGACCTTGACGCTACGCCGACGATGATGGAGATCATGCCCAAAGATGATGGAGATCATGTCCGTGCTTTGGAGATGAAGATCAAAGGCGCAAAGACAAAAGGGCCATATCATATCACATATGAACTGCATGTGATGTTAATCCTTTTATGCATCTTATTTTGCTTAGATCGCGACGGTAGCATTATAAGATGATCCCTCACTAAAATATCAAGATAATAAAGTGTTCATCCTTAGTAGCACCGTTATCAAGTCTTGTCGTTTCGAAGCATCTCGTGATGATCGGGTGTGATAGATTCGATAAGTACATACAACGGGTGCAAGACAGTTTTGCACATGCGGATACTAAGGTGGCCTTGACGAGCCTAGCATGTACAGACATGGTCTCGGAACACATGATACCGAAAGGTAGAGCATGAATCATATGATTGATATGATGAACACTTTGAGTGTTCGCCATTGAAATCACACCTTTTCTCGTGATGATCGGGTTTAGGTGCGGTAGATTTGGTTCGTGTGATCACTAAGACAATGCGAGGGATATTGTTTTGAGTGGGAGTTCACCTAGATTTTTAATTATGTTGAATTAAAATTTGAACTCAATTTGTCATAAACTTAGTCTAAACTATTGCAAATATATGTTGTAGAGATGGCGTCCTCAATCAATTTTAACCGGTTCCTAGAGAAAGAAAAGCTTAAGAGCAACGGTAGCAACTTCACCGACTGGTTCCGTCATGTGAGGATCTTCCTCTACGGCGGAAATCGCAATATGTGCTTGATGCACCGCTAGGTGACCCTCCTGCAGAAGCTGAAACCGATGAAGTAAAAGCTGTTTACGAGACTCGGAAAACTCGGTACTCTCAAGTTCGGTGTGCCATCTCGTGCAGTTTGGAATCCGATCTTCAAAAACGTTTTGAGCACCACGATCCTCATGAGTTGATGAATGAGCTGAAAGCTATTTTTGAGACTCATGCGGCCGTGGAATGCTATGAAGCATCGAAACATTTCTTCAGCTGTATGATGGAAGAAGGCAGCTCCATTAGTGAGCACATGCTCGCCATGACCGGGCATGCGAAGAAACTCAATGACTTGGGAATAGTGATTCCTAACGGATCGGGGATTAATCGTGTACTTCAATCACTGCCACCTAGTTACAAGAACTTTGTGATGAACTACAATATGCAGAACATGAACAAGGAGTTACTCGAACTCTTTGGCATGCTAAAAGCTGCTGAGATTGAGATCAAGAAAGAGCACCAAGTGTTGATGGTCAACAAGACCACCGAGTTTCAAGAAACAGGGGCAAGTCTAAGGGAAAATTCAAGAAGGGTGGCAAGAAAGCTGCCACGCCTCCTATGAAACCTAAGAACGGCCCTAAGCCCGATGCTTGAGTGCTATTACTGCAAAGAGAAGGGACACTGGAAGCGTAATTGCTCCAAGTATTTAGCGGATCCGAAGAGCGGCCTTGTCAAGAAGAAGAAAGAAGGTATATCCGATATACATGTTATAGATGTTTATCTCACTAGTTCTCGTTCTAGTACCTGGGTATTTGATACTTGGTTCGGTTGCTCATATTTGTAACTCGAAACAGGAACTAAAGAATAAACGACAACTACTGAAGGATGAAGTGACGATGCGCGTTGGAAACGGATCCAAGGTCAATGTGATCGCGGTCGGCACACTTCCTCTACATCTACCTTCGGGATTAGTTTTAAGCCTAAATAATTGTTATTATGTACTGCGTTAAGCATGAACATTATATCCGGATCTTGTTTAATGCAAGACGGTTATTCATTCAAGTCCGAGAATAATGGTTGTTCTATTTTTATGAATAATATCTTTTATGGTCGAGCACCACAAAAGAATGGCTTATTTCTATTAGATCTCGATAGTAGTGATACGCATATACATAACATTGATGCTAAGCGAATTAAATTGAATGATAATTCTACTTATATGTGGCACTGTCGTCTTGGTCATATTGGAATGAAACGCATGAAGAAACTCCATACTGATGGATTACTTGAATCACTTGACTTTGAGTCACTTGATAGATGCGAAGCATGTCTAATGGGAAAAATGACTAAGACTCCATTTTCTGGTATGATGGAGCGAGCTACTGACTTATTGGAAATCATACATACCGATGTGTGCGGACCAATGAGTGTAGCATCGCGCGGTGGTTATCGTTATGTTCTAACCTTCACAGATGATCTGAGTAGATATGGGTATATCTATTTCATGAAACATAAAACCGAAACTTTCGAGAAGTTTAAGGAATTCCAAAGTGAAGTAGAAAATCAACGTAACAAGAAGATCAAATTTCTACGATCTGATCGTGGAGGTGAATATCAGAGTTATGAGTTTGGCATGCATTTAAAGAAATGCGGAATACTTTCACAATTGACACCGCCGGGAACACCACAACGAAACGGTGTGTCCGAACGTCGTAATCGAACTCTCTTAGATATGGTTCGTTCTATGATGTCTCTTACCGATTTGCCGTTATCATTTTGGAGTTATGCATTAGAGACAGCCGCATTCACTTTAAATAGAGCACCATCAAAATCCGTAGAAACGACACCGTATGAATTATGGTTTAATAAGAAACCTAAGTCGTCGTTCCTTAAAGTTTGGGGTTGCGAAGCCTATGTAAAAAAGTTACAACCGGACAAGCTAGAACCCAAAGCGGAGAAATGCGTCTTCATAGGATACCCTAAGGAAACTATAGGGTACACTTTCTATCACGGATCCGAAGGCAAAATCTTTGTTGCTAAGAACGGAACCTTTCTTGAGAAAGAATTTCTCACTAAAGAAGTGACTTGGAAGAAAAGTAGAACTCGATGAGATTAATGAATCTATACTCGTTGATCGGAGTAGCGCAGTATCGGAAGTTGTACCTGTACCGCCTACACCGGCAACGAGAGGAAGCTAATGATAATGATCATGAAACTTCGAACGAGGAAACTATCGAACCTCGCGGATCGACAAGGGAACGTGCCACTCCTGATTGGTATGATCCTTGTCTAAATGTCATGATTGTGGATAACAATGATGAGGACCCTGCGACGTATGAAGAAGAGATGATGAGCCCAGATTCCAACAAATGGCAATAAGCCATGAAATCCGAAATGGGATCCATGTATGATAACAAAGTATGGACTTTGGTAGACTTACCTGATAGCCGAAAGGCTGTCGAGAATAAATGGATCTTCAAGAGAAAAACAGATGCTGATGGTAATATTACTGTCTATAAAGCTCGACTTGTCGCAAAGGGTTTCCGACAAATTCAAGGAGTTGACTACGATGAGACTTTCTCACCCGTAGCGAAGCTAAAATCTGTGAGGATTTTGTTAGCAATAGCTGCATTTTTCGATTATGAGATTTGGCAGATGGATGTCAAAACGGCATTCCTTAATGGAGACATTGAGGAAGAGTTGTATATGGTACAGCCCAAAGGTTTTGTCGATCCTAAAAATGCTGACAAAGTATGCAAACTTCAGCGTTCAATCTATGGACTGAAGCAAGCATCAAGAAGTTGGAACCGACGCTTTGATAAGGTGATCAAAGACTTCGGGTTTATACAGTGTCATGGAGAGGCTCTGTATTTACAAGAAAGTGAGTGGGAGCTCCGTAGCATTCCCGATATTATATGTAGATGACATATTATTGATTGGGAATGATATAGAACTATTAAGCGATGTAAAAGGTTATTTGAATAACGAGTTTTTCAATGAAAGACCTTGGTGAAGCATCATATATATTAGGCATCAAGATTTATAGAGATAGATCAAGACGCCTAATAGGGCTATCACAGAGTACATACCTGGACAAGATTCTAAAGAAGTTTAGAATGGACGAAAGTAAGAAAGGGTTTTTACCTATGTTACCGGGCAAGGTCTTGAGTAAGACTCAAGGACCGGCTACGGCGAGAAGAAAGAGAAAGGATGAATCAGATCCCCTATGCTTCGGCGATGAGGCTCTATTATGTATGCCATGCTATGTACAAGACCGTATATAGCGCATGTTGTTAGTTTGACTAGCAGATATCAAAGTGATCCAGGAATGGAGCACTGGACAGCGGTCAAGAATATCCTGAAGTACTTGAAAAGAACTAAGGATATGTTTCTTTGTTATGGAGGTGACCAAGAGCTCGTTGTAACAAGTTACACCGATGCAAGTTGGAACACTGATCCCGATGATTCTAAGTCACAGTCTGGGTACGAGTTTATATTGAATGGTGCTGCGATGAGTTGGGCAAGCTCGAAGCAGTGCACGGTGGCGAAGTCTTCAACAGAATCGGAGTACATAGCGGCTTCAGAGGCTTCATCGGAAGCGGTATGGATGAAGAGGTTCATTGTAGAGCTCGGTGTGGTTCCTAGTGCATTGGACCCACTAGTCATATACTGTGACAACATGGGTGCCATCGCCAATGCACAAGAACCAAGGTCACACAAGAGGCTGAAGCATATCAAGCTGCGTTACCACTCGATTCGCGAGTACATCGAAGATGGAGAAGTAAAGATTTGCAAAGTACACACTGATCTGAATGTAGCAGATCCGTTGACTAAAGCTCTCCCTAGGGCAAAGCATGACCAACACCAGAATGCTATGGGTGTTAGGTTCCTTACAATGTAATCTAGATTATTGACTCTAGTGCAAGTGGGAGACTGTTGGAGATATGCCCAAGAGGCAATAATAAAAGTGGTTATTATATATCTTTATGTTTATGATAAATGTTTATATACCATGCTATAATTGTATTAACCGAAACATTGATACATGTGTGATATGTAAACAACAAAGAGTCCCTAGTATGCCTCTTAACTAGCTTGTTGATTAATGGATGATTAGTTTCATAATCATGAACATTGGATGTTATTAATAACAAGGTTATATCATTGTATGAATGATGTAATGGATACACCCATATTAAGCGTAGCATAAGATCTCATCATTAAGTTATTTGCTATAAGCTTTCGATACATAGTTACCTAGTCCTTATGACCATGAGATCATGTAAATCACTTATACTCGGAAAGGTACTTTGATTACACCAAACGCCACTGCGTAAATGGGTGGTTATAAAGGTGGGATTAAGTATCCGGAAAGTATGAGTTGAGGCATATGGATCAACGGTGGGATTTGTCCATCCCGATGACGGATAGATATACTCTCGGGCCCTCTCGGTGGAATGTCGTCTAATGTCTTGCAAGCATATGAATAAGTTCATAAGAGACCACATACCACGGTACGAGTAAAGAGTACTTGTCGGAGACGAGGTTGAACAAGGTATGAAGTGATACCGAAGATCAAACCTCGGACAAGTAAAATATCGCGAGACAAAGGGAATTGGTATTGTATGTGAATGGTTCATTCGATCACTAAAGTCATCGTTGAATATGTGGGAGCCAGTATGGATCTCCAGATCCCGCTATTGGTTATTGGTCGGAGTGAGTACTCAACCATGTCCGCATAGTTCACGAACCGTAGGGTGACACACTTAAAGTTGGATGTTGAAATGGTAGTATTTGAATATGGAATGGAGTTCGAATATTTGTTCGGAGTCCCGGATGAGATCCCGGACATCACGAGGAGTTCCGGAATGGTCCGGAGAATAAGATTCATATATAGGATGTCATTTTATGTGAATTAAAATGTCGCGGAAGGTTCTATGGAAGGTTCTAGAAGGTTCTAGAAAAGTCCGGAAGAAACCACCAAGGAAGGTGGAGTCCACATGGGACTCCACCTCCATGGCCGGCCAACCCTAGTGGGGGAGGAGTCCCAAGTGGACTCCCCTTAGGGGCCGGCCACCCCCATATGGGAGGTGGAACTCCCACCTTTGGTGGGAGTCCTAGCTTGGCTAGGTTTCCCCTCCTTTTGGAAGGTTTTGGTTCGGGTCTTATTCGGAGACTTGGAGACCAACTCTTGGGGATCCACCTATATAATGAGGGGCCAAGGGAGGGGGCCGGCCACCCCAAGACCACAACCTGGCCGCCCCCTTGAGTTGCCGGCCACCCCCTCCCAAACCCTAGCCGCCCCCTCTCCTCCATAGCTCCCGCGTGCTTTAGCGAAGCTCCGCCGGAGTTCTCCACCGCCACCGACACCACGCCGTCGTGCTGTCGGATTCAAGAGGAGCTACTACTTCCGCTGCCCGCTGGAACGGGAGGTGGACGTCGTCTTCATCAACAACCGAACGTGTGACCGAGTACGGAGGTGCTGCCCGTTCGTGGCGCCGGAACCGATCGTGATCAAGATCTTCTACGCGCTTTTGCAAGCGGCAAGTGAACGTCTACCGCAGCAACAAGAGCCTAATCTTGTAGGCTTTGGAATCTCTTCAAGGGTGAGACTCGATACCCCCTCGTTGCTACCGTCTTCTAGTTTGCATCTTGGCTTGGATTGCGTGTTCGCGGTAGGAAAATTTTTGTTTTCTATGCAACGTTATCCTACAGTGGTATCGAGCCGTGTCTATGCATAGATGGTTGCACGAGTAGAACACAATGGTTTTGTGGGCGTTGATGCTCTTGTTATCTTTAGTTGAGTACTTTGCATCTTTATGGCATAGTGGGATGAAGCGGCTCGGACTAACTTTACATGACCGCGTTCATGAGACTTGTTCCTCGTTCGACATGCAACTTGTATTGCATAAGAGGCTTTGCGGGTGTCTATCTCTCCTACTATAGTAAAGATTCAATTTACTCTTCTATTGACAACATTAGTATCAACGTTGTGGTTCATGTTCGTAGGTAGATTAGATCTATATCGAAAACCCTAAACCACGTAAAATATGCAAACCAAATTAGAGAGCGTCTAACTTGTTTTTGCGGGGTTTGGTGATGTGATATGGCCATAATATGATGATGAATATGTATGAGATGATCATTATTGTATTGTGGCAACCGGCAGGAGCCTTATGGTTGTCTTTAAATTTCATGTTGAGTAGTATTTCAAAGTAGTTGTAATAGTTGCTACATGGAGGACAATCATGAAGACGGTGCCATTGACCTTGACGCTACGCCGACGATGATGGAGATCATGCCCAAAGATGATGGAGATCATGTCCGTGCTTTGGAGATGAAGATCAAAGGCGCAAAGACAAAAGGGCCATATCATATCACATATGAAGCTGCATGTGATGTTAATCCTTTTATGCATCTTATTTTGCTTAGATCGCGACGGTAGCATTATAAGATGATCCCTCACTAAAATCTCAAGATAATAAAGTGTTCATCCTTAGTAGCACCGTTATCAAGTCTTGTCGTTTCGAAGCATCTCGTGATGATCGGGTGTGATAGATTCGATAAGTACATACAACGGGTGCAAGACAGTTTTGCACATGCGGATACTAAGGTGGCCTTGACGAGCCTAGCATGTACAGACATGGTCTTGGAACACATGATACCGAAAGGTAGAGCATGAATCATATGATTGATATGATGAACACTTTGAGTGTTCGCCATTGAAATCACACCTTTTCTCGTGATGATCGGGTTTAGGTGCGGTAGATTTGGTTCGTGTGATCACTAAGACAATGCGAGGGATATTGTTTTGAGTGGGAGTTCACCTAGATTTTTAATTATGTTGAATTAAAATTTGAACTCAATTTGTCATAAACTTAGTCTAAACTATTGCAAATATATGTTGTAGAGATGGCGTCCTCAATCAATTTTAACCGGTTCCTAGAGAAAGAAAAGCTTAAGAGCAACGGTAGCAACTTCACCGATCTGGTTCCGTCATGTGAGGATCTTCCTCTGCGGCGGAAATCTGCAATATGTGCTTGATGCACCGCTAGGTGACCCTCCTGCGAAGCCTGAAACCGATGAAGTAAAAGCTGTTTACGAGACTCGGAAAACTCGGTACTCTCAAGTTCGGTGTGCCATCCTGTGCGGTCTGGAATCCGATCTTCAAAAACGTTTTGAGCACCACGATCCTCATGAGTTGATGAATGAAGCTGAAAGCTATTTTGAGACTCATGCGGCCGTGGAATGCTATGAAGCATCGAAACATTTCTTCAGCTGTATGATGGAAGAAGGCAGCTCCATTAGTGAGCACATGCTCGCCATGACCGGGCATGCGAAGAAACTCAATGACTTGGGAATAGTGATTCCTAACAGACTGGGGATTAATCGTGTACTTCAATCACTGCCACCTAGTTACAAGAACTTTGTGATGAACTACAATATGCAGAACATGAACAAGGAGTTACCTGAACTCTTTGGCATGCTAAAAGCTGCTGAGATTGAGATCAAGAAAGAGCACCAAGTGTTGATGGTCAACAAGACCACCAGTTTCAAGAAACAGGGCAAGTCTAAGGGAAAATTCAAGAAGGGTGGCAAGAAAGCTGCCACGCCTCCTATGAAACCTAAGAACGGCCCTAAGCCCGATGCTTGAGTGCTATTACTTGCAAAGAGAAGGGACACCTGGAAGCGTAATTGCTCCAAGTATTTAGCGGATCCGAAGAGCGGCCTTGTCAAGAAGAAGAAAGAAGGTATATCCGATATACATGTTATAGATGTTTATCTCACTAGTTCTCGTTCTAGTACCTGGGTATTTGATACTGGTTCGGTTGCTCATATTTGTAACTCGAAACGGGAACTAAAGAATAAACGACAACTGCCGAAGGATGAAGTGACGATGCGCGTTGGAAACGGATCCAAGGTCAATGTGATCGCGATCGGCACACTTCCTCTACATCTACCTTCGGGATTAGTTTTAAGCCTAAATAATTGTTATTATGTACCTGCGTTAAGCATGAACATTATATCTGGATCTTGTTTAATGCAAGACGGTTATTCATTCAAGTCACGAGAATAATGGTTGTTCTATTTTTATGAATAATATCTTTTATGGTCGAGCACCACAAAAGAATGGCTTATTTCTATTAGATCTCGATAGTAGTGATACGCATATACATAACATTGATGCTAAGCGAATTAAATTGAATGATAATTCTACTTATATGTGGCACTGTCGTCTTGGTCATATTGGAATGAAACGCATGAAGAAACTCCATACTGATGGATTACTTGAATCACTTGACTTTGAGTCACTTGATAGATGCGAAGCATGTCTAATGGGAAAAATGACTAAGACTCCATTTTACGGTATGATGGAGCGAGCTACTGACTTATTGGAAATCATACATACCGATGTGTGCGGACCAATGAGTGTAGCATCGCGCGGTGGTTATCGTTATGTTCTAACCTTCACGAGATGATCCGAGTAGATATGGGTATATCTATTTCATGAAACATAAAACCGAAACTTTCGAGAAGTTTAAGGAATTCCAAAGTGAAGTAGAAAATCAACGTAACAAGAAGATCAAATTTCTACGATCCGATCGTGGAGGTGAATATCAGAGTTATGAGTTTGGCATGCATTTAAAGAAATGCGGAATACTTTCACAATTGACACCGCCGGGAACACCACAACGAAACGGTGTGTCCGAACGTCGTAATCGAACTCTCTTAGATATGGTTCGTTCTATGATGTCTCTTACTGATTTGCCGTTATCATTTTGGAGTTATGCATTAGAGACAGCCGCATTCACTTTAAATAGAGCACCATCAAAATCCGTAGAAACGACACCGTATGAATTATGGTTTAATAAGAAACCTAAGTCTGTCGTTCCTTAAAGTTTGGGGTTGCGAAGCCTATGTAAAAAAGTTACAACCGGACAAGCTAGAACCCAAAGCGGAGAAATGCGTCTTCATAGGATACCCTAAGGAAACTATAGGGTACACTTTCTATCACGGATCCGAAGGCAAAATCTTTGTTGCTAAGAACGGAACCTTTCTTGAGAAAGAATTTCTCACTAAAGAAGTGACTGGAAGAAAAGTAGAACTCGATGAGATTAATGAATCTATACTCGTTGATTAGAGTAGCGCAGTACCGGAAGTTGTACCTGTACCGCCTACACCGGCAACGAGAGGAAGCTAATGATAATGATCATGAAACTTCGAACGAGGAAACTACTGAACCTCGCAGATCGACAAGGAACGTGCCACTCCTGATTGGTATGATCCTTGTCTAAATGTCATGATTGTGGATAACAATGATGAGGACCCTGCGACGTATGAAGAAGCGATGATGAGCCCAGATTCCAACAAATGGCAATAAGCCATGAAATCCGAAAATGGGATCCATGTATGATAACAAAGTATGGACTTTGGTAGACTTACCTGATAGCCGAAAGGCTGTCGAGAATAAATGGATCTTCAAGAGAAAAACAGATGCTGATGGTAATATTACTGTCTATAAAGCTCGACTTGTCGCAAAGGGTTTCCGACAAATTCAAGGAGTTGACTACGATGAGACTTTCTCACCCGTAGCGAAGCTAAAATCTGTGAGGATTTTGTTAGCAATAGCTGCATTTTTCGATTATGAGATTTGGCAGATGGATGTCAAAACGGCATTCCTTAATGGAGACATTGAGGAAGAGTTGTATATGGTACAGCCCAAAGGTTTTGTCGATCCTAAAAATGTCGACAAAGTATGCAAACTTCAGCGTTCAATCTATGGACTAGAAGCAAGCATCAAGAAGTTGGAACCGACGCTTTGATAAGGTGATCAAAGACTTCGGGTTTATACGGTGTCATGGAGAGGCCTGTATTTACAAGAAAGTGAGTGGGAGCTACGTAGCATTCACGATATTATATGTAGATGACATATTATTGATTGGGAATGATATAGAACTATTAAGCGATGTAAAAGGTTATTTGAATAACGAGTTTTTCAATGAAAGACCTTGGTGAAGCATCATATATATTAGGCATCAAGATTTATAGAGATAGATCAAGACGCCTAATAGGGCTATCACGGAGTACATACCTGGACAAGATTCTAAAGAAGTTTAGAATGGACGAAAGTAAGAAAGGGTTTTTACCTATGTTACCAGGCAAGGTCTTGAGTAAGACTCAAGGACCGGCTACGGCGAAGAAAGAGAAAGGATGAATCGGATCCCCTATGCTTCGGCGGTAGGCTCTATTATGTATGCCATGCTATGTACAAGACCGGATATAGCGCATGTTGTTAGTTTGACTAGCGAGATATCAAAGTGATCCGGGAATGGAGCATCTGGACAGCGGTCAAGAATATCCTGAAGTACTTGAAAAGAACTAAGGATATGTTTCTTTGTTATGGAGGTGACCAAGAGCTCGTTGTAACAAGTTACACCGATGCAAGTTGGAACAACGATCCCGATGATTCTAAGTCACGGTACGGGTACGAGTTTATATTGAATGGTGCTTGCGATAGGCTGGGCAAGCTCGAAGCGGTGCACGGTGGCGAAGTCTTCAACGGAATCGGAGTACATAGCAGCTTCGGAGGCTTCATCGGAAGCGGTATGGATGAAGAGGTTCATTGTAGAGCTCGGTGTGGTTCCTAGTGCATTGGACCCACTAGTCATATCTTGTGACAACATGGGTGCCATCGCCAATGCACAAGAACCAAGGTCACACAAGAGGCTGAAGCATATCAAGCTGCGTTACCACTCGATTCGCGAGTACATCGAAGATGGAGAAGTAAAGATTTGCAAAGTACACACTGATCCGAATGTAGCAGGTCCGTTGACTAAAGCTCTCCCTAGGGCAAAGCATGACCAACACCAGAATGCTATGGGTGTTAGGTTCCTTACAATGTAATCTAGATTATTGACTCTAGTGCAAGTGGGAGACTGTTGGAGATGTGCCCAAGAGGCAATAATAAAAGTGGTTATTATATATCTTTATGTTTATGATAAATGTTTATATACCATGCTATAATTGTATTAACCGAAACATTGATACATGTGTGATATGTAAACAACAAAGAGTCCCTAGTATGCCTCTTAACTAGCTTGTTGATTAATGGATGATTAGTTTCATAATCATGAACATTGGATGTTATTAATAACAAGGTTATAATGTAATGGATACACCCATATTAAGCGTAGCATAAGATCTCATCATTAAGTTATTTGCTATAAGCTTTCGATACATAGTTACCTAGTCCTTATGACCATGAGATCATGTAAATCACTTATACCAGAAAGGTACTTTGATTACACCAAACGCCCTTTGCGTAAATGGGTGGTTATAAAGGTGGGATTAAGTATCCGGAAAGTATGAGTTGAGGCATATGGATCAACGGTGGGATTTGTCCATCCCGATGACGGATAGATATACTCTGGGCCCTCTCGGTGGAATGTCGTCTAATGTCTTGCAAGCATATGAATAAGTTCATAAGAGACCACATACCACGGTACGAGTAAAGAGTACTTGTCAGGAGACGAGGTTGAACAAGGTATGAAGTGATACCGAAGATCAAACCTCGGACAAGTAAAATATCGCGAGACAAAGGGAATTGGTATTGTATGTGAATGGTTCATTCGATCACTAAAGTCATCGTTGAATATGTGGGAGTCAGTATGGATCTCCAGATCCCGCTATTGGTTATTGGTCGGAGTGAGTACTCAACCATGTCTGCATAGTTCACGAACCGTAGGGTGACACACTTAAAGTTGGATGTTGAAATGGTAGTATTTGAATATGGAATGGAGTTCGAATATTTGTTCGGAGTCCCGGATGAGATCCCGGACATCACGAGGAGTTCGGAATGGTCGGAGAATAAGATTCATATATAGGATGTCATTTTATGTGAATTAAAATGTCGCGGAAGGTTCTATGGAAGGTTCTAGAAGGTTCTAGAAAAGTCCGGAAGAAACCACCAAGGAAGGTGGAGTCCACATGGGACTCCACCTCCATGGCCGGCCAACCCTAGTGGGGGAGGAGTCCCAAGTGGACTCCCCATAGGGGCCGGCCACCCCCCCCATATGGGAGGTAGAACTCCCACCTTTGGTGGGAGTCCTAGCTGGCTAGGTTTCCCCTCCTTTTGGAAGGTTTTGGTTCGGGTCTTATTCGAAGACTTGGAGACCAACTCTTGGGGATCCACCTATATAATGAGGGGCCAAGGGAGGGGGTCGGCCACCCCAAGACCACAACCTGGCCTCCCCCCTTGAGTGGCCGGCCACCCCCTCCCAAACCCTAGCCGCCCCCTCTCCTCCATAGCTCCCACGTGCTTTAGCGAAGCTCCGCCGGAGTTCTCCACCGCCACCGACACCACGCCGTCGTGCTGTCGGATTCAAGAGGAGCTACTACTTCCGCTGCCCGCTGGAACGGGAGGTGGACGTCGTCTTCATCAACAACCGAACGTGTGACCGAGTACGGAGGTGCTGCCCGTTCGTGGCGCCGGAACCGATCGTGATCAAGATCTTCTACGCGCTTTTGCAAGCGGCAAGTGAACGTCTACCGCAGCAACAAGAGCCTCATCTTGTAGGCTTTGGAATCTCTTCAAGGGTGAGACTCGATACCCCCTCGTTGCTACCGTCTTCTAGTTTGCATCTTGGCTTGGATTGCGTGTTCGCGGTAGGAAATTTTTTGTTTTCTATGCAACGTTATCCTACAGACGGACACGGTTAGGGATCCAGACTGATTCCCGCTTTGTCCTAGTGGGCCGACCAGTGTGTTGGGTTGTGGTTATCGTGTGTTAGTGGTGTGAGAACTAAGCGTGCGGTGAGGCGGGTTATAAGCCTATCAACAGTAATGAATGAGACATGTTGAATGATGAATGAATTGATCTGATATGAATCTCATCCCCTCTTCTCTGTTCTCTCACCCCCTTCCTTGTATCTCATGTGATCCTCCACCCAAACCCTCGATTGTGGGTGATACTCTTCCCGGGTCCTCACACACCCTCTCTCTTCTCAGTTTAATTTTCTGATTGTAATAACCTTGAAAGATTGCTCTTGCTCATCTTGGCCATGAGCTATTAATCTTGTCGCTAAAGCGTTCCTTTTATGACAGTACAAATATCCATCTATCAATAAACTCAAATCTCTGACTACATCAAGAATATGTGGAAAACGAAATTTGGAATCAAGCCTCAAGTAATTCACATATCCATCAAGCAACAGCCGTGAGCGCCTAAGAGGAGAAAGAGAAGGCGGCGGCGGCCGAGGCGACCAACGGCCGGCGTGCGGCGCCGTGGGGACCGGGAGGAGCACGCGGTAGAGGTGAACGGGTCCGCGAGGAGCAGGGCTGCAGTGGGTAGGGCCAGCCATGGGAGGATGAGTTGGTACAGAATCATGGTATGCGAGAGAAAGAGGATGCAGTCTGCATGGTGGCTGGGCTGTGGCGGCCAGGTCGCAAGCCGTTCGAGCCGAGCCGCGAGATTCTCGAGCTGAGCCTCGAGCCTGCTTTTTAGAAACATTTTAGTAGCAAGCCAAGCCAAGCTTGGCTCGAAAATTCACGAGCCTAAGTGATGAGGACATCCCATCTCTTGATACAACCGATGTACCTACAGCCACACAAATACAAGGACCAATCACTCGAGCTCGTGCCAAACAACTTAACTATCGAGTACTTTCGTTTCTTGGAACTATTCCTCACATACATGAGAATATGATGCTGCCTAAATCAGATATGTTTGTTACTCTTAGGAATGATGAACCAAGCATGGATGAGGAGGACAAGCATTGGAGCATGATCACGCATGGAGGAGATGGCAGCAAGCATTTGAGGATTGAAGATGACGCCGCAAGTGGAGATTTCAGAAGTTTGAAGCCACCATAAGAAGAGAGGAAGACATGGACGAAATATAGAGTTTCCCACTTCATAATTTCGTCCATAGCATGTTATGGTGCTGCGTCACCTTTAGTTTTGGGCTAGGCCCATGTTATTTTCGCAGGAATTAAGTCAGCCACTTTTTAGAGTCCGTATTGAAGGGGAAAGGCCTTCTAGGGTTTGGTTCGGCCACCATATGTATGGCTGGCCGAAACCCCACCTTTTCCTCCTTTAAATACCCCCATAGTCGTCACGTTTAGACTCGGATTTTGATTAGACTAAAAGTTAGCCATTGCTGCGACTCTCGTGTACTTCTTTTGAGGCCAACGCCCAGAACAAGACCGACTATTCGGAATCCCACTTTTTTCAATAAAGCTTTCATCTTTCATCCGCAATATTCTGATTGCATCTTTAGTTCTTACTTGTTCTCGATTTCAGGTAGGAATTAAGACCCTCGCTGGTCAGGCTGATCGCGCATCCGCAAGATCAGTAACTCCCGGAGATTGTCCCAGCGATTGCATTGGCGCACGAGCTTTGCATCGACATCAGCACCATATTCATCCCCTCTCCATATAGATTTGATACATGATTGGCGGCATTGTAATACTCATCATTCATCTCTTTGAGATTTGTTATACAAGGTTACTATTGTTGATCCAACTACGTGTGAGTAGTCCACGTGTGTTATGGGTTGAGGCCTAATCCTCATAACATCTAACTTTTTATGGGATAGTGTGCAATGCGGGAGTAGAGATTCATTTTATGTCCTAGATCTGTTTATCTCGATCTTGAAGCTTTCACAGGTACCCAAACCAACGAGACCATTAACGACTAAACGTATTAAGGTTTGACTACAATTAAGTTGCATGATTCCAGTATGATTCAATAGTGTGGTTAACATTTAGGGAGTAACGGTGACATCACAAAATTTAAAGTAATTGTCTAATTTATCTTAATACCACGACTCCACGCGGCATGCAAAGGAATTTGGGGTGGAAACTTGATCCGTGAAAGCCACGGCATGCGGTATCACGGTGCACATTAGGAGGCCTCACCCACATCAATATTGCATCCTTTACCTTGACTATGATATTGTACATGGGTGCTTCACTTTATCTTTTAAATCTCATCTACTAACACACAGCTGCTGCAGGAGGAACCTCAAGCCTAGGCTTATCTCCAATCATCGATACACAACCTTACACAAGAAAACATTGGTCTGGTAACACAACAATTAACTGAATACTGTAAGTCTTGCCTAAGTGATTTTAGGACAAAAGGACCGGAGGCTACACCAAGATCGAGGACATGTGCCTTTGTAAGGCATGGATGGAGATTGGACAATATCTAATTTGTGGTTCCCAACAAAAGGGTGGCACATTGGAGGAAGACCTACAACTACTTCCGCGAGCATAAGCACGTACTAGTGATCACCCTTTCATGAGTGATCGGAGTGAGGCCTCTCTCACAAAAAGGTGGAATTGTATCCAAGAGAATGCACCAAGTTCAACACCGCCTACAACATGATGAAGACGCGAAAAGTCAGTGGCCTTGGCTTTGCGGACTTGATGACTCAAGCTATGGGCCACTTCAAGGTTGCGATAAGGTGAAGAACTTCAATATGGTCGTCCCAAGTGGCACAAGCTCTATGCATCCTATGATGCCAACGCAATGCTCGGGCAATTCAATTTCATCGATGTCGATGGTTCCGTCGCAAGTAAGGCAAGTGCATCAAAGAGGCCGAAGGGACGGACAAGCTCCAAGGTGGAGGCCAAGCACAATGCTTCCTCGCAAGCGGTCGTGGAGATCAACACATTCCTAGCCGACAAAGAGGTGTCAAGCGAGAAGAGGGACGAGAGGAAGCGTCGAGAAAAAGAGGTGGCCGTGAAGAGCTACATTGCCATACAACACAAGAAGCTCGCAGTTGAAGAGATCAACGCCTACAACAAGGGCAAGGAATTGTAGCTCTCCCTACTCACCGAGGAGGCCAAGCTCATGGCAACCCCATTGACTGAACACCATGGATCCAACTTAACGTGCATGGTTGATTGGTTGGAGAAGAAGATGATCTGTGATCATGATGTGTGATTCACTCGAGCGCACTATCATTTGTGTCTACATTATTTTGGACTTATTGTGTCTACATTATTTTGGACTTCGTGTATGCTGGCAAGGCCAGATCTTGTTCCACTAAATTTGAATTGTTTGCCATTTTTTCCTTTCACTTTGCTTTAAAATGTGGACACGGATTTGCAGACCAAGTAAGGGCCGTCGTTGGGGCAGCTACCAGGCGCAAACCTGAGCCTCTTCGATATTCACCGGCCACCGCATACGGACCAAACGAACAGAATGGTAAGTGGTTGCATAGATTTCCCTCCGAGAGTCGAAAGTACTAATTATGATACAAATTGTACATCATTTTTTAGAAGAATTATACACCAGTTAAGTCAGAAGCCGGTTGTAGCTCCGGCATGTTGAAATAAATTAACCATGAGCTAGTGTGGATCAGAGAGAGATTGTTTTCGAAAAGGGGAAGCCCCCGGCCTCTTCATGGAATAGAGAGATGGATGATGATGATCGGAAAGTTAGTATGGCTTCTCGCCGTCGTAGTTCCCTGGCGGGTAGTAGCTGCAGACCATGAGGGTGTTGCCGCTGGTGCAGGTGACGCGGCCGCAGCCGACGCTGGTGGTGTCCTTCCACACCACGGCCGTGTAGTGGCCGCACATCTTGCCGGCGTCGCAGGTGTTGGTGGTGTAGTGGTAGTTCTTCTTCTCCTCGCTCCACTCGTCGACGGTGTGCCGCCATGTCCACGACTTGCCGTCCCCGTACATGAGGTTCTCCCCGTACGGCCCCGTCGAGTGCTTCAGCGCGCAGTCCCCCTTGCGCTGCTCCGCGTACTGCTGCGCGTACTTGGCCACCGTCGTGTTCCACCTGCACTTACATGCACCCGCCGGAGTTAGCTATTAATGGGTGGTGCCGTCGTCTCCGTACGTCGCCGGCCATGCAATGCGGAGGTCTTACGTGAGAGGGCGCTCGCCCTCCTGGGCGCGGAACGCGTTGTGCTCCTTGAGGATGTTTTCGATGGCCTTGGGGCTCAGCCCGTCCACCGGCTCGCCGTCGTCGTCCACCTGCTTGTTGTCACCGCCGCCGCTGTACGAGCTCTTGTCATCGCTGGCCGGAGAAGACGGCTTCGCGGGCGGCTCAGGCGAGGTCGGCGTCTCTCCGGTGCGGTAAAAGTCTCCCTGCCCTGGCGCCGTGGGTGTGACCGGCTCTCGCTTGGTCGCCATTGCCGGTGCCGCCGGCTCATCCTCTGGCTCTGGCTCGGTCGTGGTCTCGGGCGCTGGCTCCGCCTCCGGCTCGGTCGTTATTTCTGCCGCCGGCTCAGGCTCGGTCGTCATCGTTGGCTGCCGGAAGTAACCGTCTAACGACCCGGCGAGGTTGGCGTCGGCGCCCGGCTGCTCCTCCCTCTGCGGGGCGTACACGGCGAAGCCCGGCCTCCTGAACAGCTGGGTGGGCACCGGCATCACCTCCGGCTGCGGGAGGAACTCGTCGTTCTTGTTAATGGCGAGGGGTTCCTCCACCACCTGCTGGCTCGCCGCCGCCGGGACGTATCCCTCGAGGCCATGGGCGCGGCCAGCGAATAGCAGGCACGCCACGGCTACGGCGGCGATCACCGCCGGTACTAGCTTTTCGGCGTGCATGGTGGCTCAACCTTTTGCGCTTAGTTTTTGCTGATTGATGCGTGGTTATGTAGACGGGAAATTGGAAGGAGAGGGAGATTGCTATTTTCGCTGTGGATTAGTGGCCAATGCTATTCTTGGGCCAAACCGTAGTTTTACCAACAATGGACGTCCTAAAATATGTAAACAAACGATGGCCGTTGTACCTTTCAAAAAAAAGATGGTCGTTTACACTGACAGCAGCAAAACTTATTTTTTTCCTTTTGGCCTTTTTGCAAGGAATGGTAAAAATATTAGTCCAAACAAGAAGCAAGAGAGAAAAACTCTCTGAGATCAGCGAGGATAAGGATGGACAATTCAAAAGAAAATTTCCCCCTGAATTTAGTTTTAGTGCTACCACCTAGTAGAATGATGAGAATATGCTTCCCAACAGCAAGAGATATTGTCTCAATGCTATAAATGTCAAGAGCTGCCACCAGATACAAAAAATGATACCACATGCTCCTTGACAAATATGGTTCAAGTTCATTCAACAAAGGTGCGCACACCGTGGACAGAACTAACCAGCCAGGCATGAAAACCATACAAGTCATGCATATCTACACGTATAATTATGCTTCACTTATCTATATGTTCCTAACTAAAACCCAGTTCCTCTATACTCGTATGACCAGTGTTGCTATCTATACATTTACATGAGTCGGCACGTGGAGAGTCAGTCAGTTAGTTATCCGGTTTTGTTATTGTGATAAACCTCTTTTCTGCAATCTAATGAGGAAAGTGATGGATCTCACAGCATTCTGCAGACGGCTAATAGGGAGTCCCTTCAGCGTTGGGTGAGACAGTTCATCCCTTCTCGGCTGCTGTTCCTCACGGGTTTCTTTGCCCTTGGACTCGCCATGGCTACAGTTCTTTTCCCCACCATTCCCATCAATCTGAATTTTCTCCAGCTGTATGTCTTCAGTCTCAGGGAACTGACAATACGCAGTATGGAGTCGGCCGTGAATGTGCTCCATTCTTCCCGACCGCTCGTCCTCCCTGTCCATATCGATTAGATCCTGCACGGTCCAAACATTGCGATCAACAAAAAAGTGAAAAGAACTCACAAGGCACCACAACTGACTCTAGTCCTGGGTTATTTCCTAGTTTTACAGTACACCTGGGTTCAATCACTAAAACACAGAAGTAATACCAACCTGCGCTGGAAATGTTTTGAACAATGGAAGAAGTCGTTTTCTGCAGTACTGATTGAATAACAGAGTAAGGATGATAAGAGGTATCGTGAAGCCTGCAGCTACTGGTGATTCTTTGAGCCCAAATACGCCGAGGCAGATAATCTGGGTGAGCACGAGAGAGAATATCACTGTGTTGTGTGCAATTGGCCAGTACAGACCACCCGTGTCATATCTTGTGCGGTACACATTGAGTAGCTGAAAACATATTAAGATTATCAGTATCTAGAACTGGCAAGATCATGCATTCATTGTCAAGAATTGTACTTCATGTTTCTTAGTATTTTATATTCACGAGAATAGCAATGTAAAGGTACTACATGATGTTCACCTATAGCTACAACACAGGTGTGTTCTACAAAGGTAAAATGGAACAAAATAACTGTTATGGACTTCACCATCCCTAGTTTCTCACCTGATTGCGGTAGACGACATAACCAAGGAAGAAGTACGCTAGCAGGAAAGGTAAGATCAAGGGTGCCAGCACAGAGCATGTGAAGCCCAATAGTCCAAACAACAAAACTTTTGGTACTTCTGTATGATAGGGAAATGAGGGCACAAACTCCGTATCTTCTTTCATTCTCAGAATATATTTCCTTATAAAGTTCCATATCAGACCAAAGAGTTGCATAAGCTCAGATGACAAACTGGCCCACCCTGAAGTCAGAACATAGGTGACGAAGAAGGTAGCCTAAAATGAAAACAGAGTTAATAGCAGCCACGTATTAACAGCAATTCTTAGAAAGGATAAATAGAGTAATTCTTTGCAACAAACATCTCTTTTTGTGAATATAAAACGACTGATCTTTCCAAAGAAAAATGGTATTTCTGCAGCATCAAGACCAGGATAGAGTTTAGAGTTCAGACTTGATTTACCTGCACAGGTATAACCTTAGCGAGCTCAACAGGGATGTCCTTCGGGCTTGTGAAAAAATTCAATTGCTTTATGACGGTCCCAGATACGACATTAACAAAGAATACATTCCAAATATAGAAGTACAGCACTTTACAGCAAGCACTCCTTTTCCTTTCACTGTGAGATGTAGGCCCCTCCAATGTAGAAAATAACATCATTATTGGTGGAACGGTGTACAGAAATATTTGCAGGATAACACTGGGAAGGTATCCAGTTACTAGCTGGATCATGTATTTCCTGCACACGAAAGATAAGTCAATAGAAGCCACCTACAAATGAACAAAAGGCAACATCTCTATGCTGAATGGTGAAACAAAGGCCATATGTCGATCAACAATTTTGCATGCCGTTTAAGTTTTAAATCTAAATGAGATCTCTAGCTAAAATGCATCTAGATACATCCTTATCTAGACAAAAGTGAGGCACCTATTTTTAGACGGAGGGAGTACTACTAGAGTTCAGTTTCAGAACAATGTTGGTACTTACTTCGTCAATAACCCATTAAGGAAAGGAAGCTTCTGCTGCAAATGCTCCAGCTCCGTTAGACCTTGTATAAATGCCACCGGTGCCAGAAATAAGATCATAAAAACAATAGATCCAAGAAGCGTAGCTATCCGTCGAATCCAAAGCTGCTTGTAGGGAAGCCAAATGTTTGACCAATACACATCATCTGGTTCTGGAGCTAGATCAGTAACCCACTTCGTAGGGTTCGATGTCTGAAGTACTTTTGATGCAACAAGTGCTCCATACCGTGTTTTGAAAAATACAAAAGCAGCAGCACATTCCTGTGTATAGTTCCACAGTTATAATCACTAATTCACACCGACTTATTGATGAATTTCAATAAAAGAATTAATGTCTGCTAGATTACTAAGCGGACCTCATTATGTGTGATCAAGGTAGAATCTTTCAGGTCAGTTTTCCCACTGCTCTGTACAACTTCATCAGTGGGCAACAACTGGAATGAATTCGAAGAAGCTCCACAAAGACAACACCGGTATGTACCCGCTTTGCAGCTCTGATCTACCGTAGTGTCCGTGAATTGTTTCAACTTTCTACATGCCTTCTTCGCACCAGTCTGCAGCATATTAAACAGTTTTACTAAAAAATCAGAAAGCAAACTACTCATATGCAGATAAAAGTTACAGATCCAAACAAATGATTTGAGATCCTTTCACTAATTCCAAGAATAGGAATATGCAATACCACAAATACCTTAGCAGATAAAAAAGCATAAATCTAACTCCAAGAATTTCAGATCATGTCACTTTCATGGATAAGAAAAAAATCGTATAATGAATGTGTAGTATCATAAATATCTATCCCTTATAACCATAGTGATTATTGAGCTGCAAAAAAAAAACCCAGACTAAGAACATTAAATCACAAAAATAGTACCGTAGCAAGTATGTTGCATTCTTTGTCACCCCCGTCCTCCCAACAAATAGAAATATTGTATGAGAATTGCTTACCATTATCTTCTGAACTTTCCCAACTTTGTAAACAACTTGGTGGAATAGGTAACTTGATGCATGATACTTGGTGAAGAAATCATCAACATCACTGCTACATGATTCTTTTGTTTTCTTTGGTATTCCACGAACAAGCACAGTAAATTGGCCTGGATTGGGTGTTGCACGTTTAAGGTGCAGGAGCCTCAGCCTAGCAATGTGCCTGTACTCCTATCAGATCGAGTAGAGACAACATTAGCTGTGCTTCTCAATATGAGGATATATAATACTCTGTACTATCTGTGAGCAAAGAACTTACAAGATATAGGAGAATGCAAGCTACTCCAGATATTATGTAGAGAACTAAACAATGAACCCAAAGCCTGCAATGCAATCAGAACATAAAATTAATACAGAATAACGTGTAGTGCTACCAGGTAATTTTCTTATGTCTTGTAGAGTGGAGAAATACGCTGTATCTAATGAGCGGTGTGTTCAGATTCTACACATAAATCCCTGTTTTCTTGGCCTTTGGTTTTCCGCAGCTAGAACATGCCACACGACATCCTAATAATTATGGTTCGCACTAAATAGTTTGTTGTGCACTATCTTACCCTTACTTGCAATATAGATCTGTACATACATGATACATGTATTCTAATTTAGCCTTTTTTGCTTGTTGAGGATATTTCCTCAGTTCTATACTACTCCCCCCGTGCACTAATATAAGATGTTTTAGACACTTTTAAAGTAGAGTACATACAAACCAAAAGAAGTGAACCTACACACTAAAAGTGGACTAGATAATTTTTGTAAGGGGGATGCACGGAAGCTCAGCGCACTATAAATACCAATAATCAATGCATCATACCACAAATTCAACCTTGACAAAACCACCTTATGATACACTTAAAATAAATTGTTCAGCTCACCATCTTGATTGCACTTCCACATTCCCAATTGTGAAGATATCCAATTGTTCTGAAGGAATCCGATGATGTTGTATATTCTGTCCAAAATAATTCAGTGGAAGAATTCCAAGCACACACAGAAGGGCCGCTAGGGAAAAGATGCGTATGCTGCAGAAAAGCGAATGTACAAGTGAGAAAATTTTGGATTGTGAGGTTAAACTGGTAGAAAAAAAGGAGCCTAACAGAGAACAATAAACAGAACTGATCTACGATTCTGCATAACATTATGAAAAGAAGTGCTATCATAAAGGCAGCTGCCAGAGTTGCAAGTTTTCGCCTCCTACTGATTCAGATCACATGCACATGCTAACAAGCTCACCAATCAGATGTGGACGTCTTCTAAGTTCGAACCAACAGAATTATGATACGAAAGGGACGCATGGATGTGAAGACGAAACCTGGTGTTACCTGAACACTAGCATCCGATTGAAAGCCACAGCATCCAACCCCGCAGCTGCCAAGAGGTCTTCCTCAGCACACTGCAGGGCTTTCACGATCCAGCCAGCCGACGGAACAAACCTTTCCAAAATAAAAGCCTCTCGGAGCCGGCTATGGTCCTCGGAAATCCTCCGGCCAAAGTAGACCCTGATGTTAGCTGGCTGCTTCCTGAGAACAGAATAGAGCGATAGGAAGAGCACGCAGAGCCCGACGTTGATGCCCGCGGAGGTGAGAAGCGCGCTGAGCTTCATGGTTTCCTACCGAGCCAGTACACCCGCCCGCAGCACGGCCCGTGTCATCTAACAGCACGCAGAAGCATGATCCTTGGTGACCTCGGCGCCTACAGGTACAGGAAGAGGAATTCAGATATTGCGCATTTAGTCTAGAGACTGAACTGGAAACTGTACGGTGGCATTCGAAACTGCACAAGTTTGCCCCGTTTACATCAGATTCTGAATGCAGGAAGTTATACTTTGTGTGTAAGTGGAAGAAGACAAAGGAAGCATGGGTTAGGCTGTGTTTAGCATCGCGGTGGTAGCACGTGCGTATTTCTATTGTTGGCTGTATCAGTTAGTCGGAATCCTTCTTTTTCTCGAGACGTAGCAACAGATCTTGCTGGAATTACTACGGACTCCCGTGTAAATAAGCTAGATGTAGAATCTGAGAGCGCAGCAAAGCAACCACAAACTAGACCTGACTCAACTGAAGCATTGGTAGTGGTACATGTGTTTTTTAGTACTCTCTGCATTTGTCTTAAAGCTGTCGTCTGGACAGTGGTGTAGTCAAACTTATGAACTGTGATGCCACTGAATGGATACTTGAAAACTGTACTCCTATTCCTATATGTGGTGATTTTGTTACCTAACGTACTTTGACAAATATTTTTTGAAAAAGAGTACTTTGGCAATTGTAAAAATTTGGCGGGTTGTACAAATAATTGCAAAGTGGGTATACTCATGAGCTCTTGTGCCCAGATAAAGCTTTGTCCTACTACAAAATTTCCAGATAGGATTGGTGGAGGAGCACCTTCAGCAGAGCAGCATTGCTGCAACCTGGAAGTGGACGAATCCGAGCTGTCCGGTTCAGTTGGCAGCAACAGGTAGGGTAGATTCGATCTGTGGGGGATTAGTTTGCGTGCCCGCACCAGCAACAACAGGCTAGTAGTATTCCGCAATAACTTGAAACTTACAAAATCTAAGACGTAAATACAAGCCTCCGAACTTGGGAACCGATCGAGGAGCGTAACGTAATGGTGGGGTGCGTATGAAAACCGGGGAGGGAACTCATTGCTATTATGGAACAAGTAGAAAGTAACCGAAAAGAACCGGCGGATTGTTGCGCGAACTGGAAACAGAATCCGCCGAACTAAAGACTAGCAGAGCACGTACTGTAGATAGGAGGAGGCGGAATCGGTTACCTCCGGCACGACGGGAGCCGGCCGGCCCGCACGCACGCACGCTCGCACTCAGGCAGGCAGGCGGAATCGAGCAGCCGCCGGATCCTCCTGCGGCAGAAGCCGCTGCAGCATCAAAGTGAGCAGCAGAATCAGAAGAGGGGGAAAGAAAACCAGGGTGACCGGAAGCGTCGGCGGGGAGAGCCGGACCTCGAGGAGCGCGCGCGGCGGCAATGGCGACGCACAAGGGACGGGGAGGGAGGGTGGAAGCGCGTAGCCGGCGATTGGAGCGGCGACGGACCTCCGGCGTGTGTGCTGTCGCTCAAGGTCGAGCTCGAGGAGTTGATGGATTTGAAGTCGGGAGTTTTGCTTCTGTTTTCCTCGGAAGTCCATCTAGAGTACTCTGTTTTTTGGTAAGCAACGGAATAAATAAAGAGAGAAATTATTACGGAGTAAAAAAAAGGGAAGGAGGAAGAAGAGGCTTTGCCGGGTGCCGGGGGAACGTGGTGTGTGCTGCTTCGCGGCGGGACCCGCTGGCAGTAACCGTTTGATTGAGGGCCAACGGCCAAGATCGAGCCACGCGTGCACGTTACCTGAGCAGTAATGCTGGCATTACTGTTCAGTCTGTTCCCTGAGGGCATGCCTTTCAAACATCAAGTACGAGTATCGCTTTTGGTTCATTTAAATCTAAACGTGCACACAACTATTTATTTGATTGGATTGGATCGGGGGCGGACTCAGCACACCCATTCATTTTGGCCTGCCCTAGCTATTTTCATTCGTTTTTAAATTTAAATTTGTGTATAGATTTAATTTACGCGTTCAATGCAGCATGCAATCGAAAAGAACATCAAACTTTATGTAAACTTTGATATATCTAGACACTAAATGTTGTTTATATACATCAAAAATTTAATAAAATTAAAAACATATATATATATATATATATCATGAAATAGAGGGAGTACGTTAATTTTGTTTTAAATTTCTTGCCGATTTGATTTACGTGGCGACGTTAGATGCAGCAAGCAATTCAAAAAAAAAAAAAAACAGAAAACTTGCGTTAGAGATGTCTCGTGATTGAGTCAGGACTGCGCGCGTGCCGTTGCCGACGAGCGTTTTCAGGCGTGCAGGATGGCCAACCGCGTCAAAGTCCCCACTTAAAGTGACTTGTGTGAGTAAAACAAAACCAATTAGTAGTACGTCATTTTTCTTTGTTTTGCTTTGAAGCTACTTAAGCTGCCAGCATGCAATATAATTACGATGCACTTAACATTAATAATGATGAATTCCAGCGGAAGCAGGTGAACTAATCCGAGACCGCACGATGTACTGCAAAGCCACGACAGGGACGTGCACTAATTCGGATCTTGTGACGTTTCCCGAAGAAGAATGGGGCAAAGGGGTGGACACGTACGTGATGCCGGCCGGCCTCGATCTGTTTTGCACCCCCGGAAGAAGAACGTGGTACGAAACGCACGATCGCCATTCGAAGATTTCGGCCGATCAAAAAGCGACCAGAAAACATCCGCCAGACGCGAGATCGGCGGGACGCACGTGTCGATGGAAGTTGGCGGCGAGGCGGTAGGCACCGCCCGGCTCATCCGTCCACGTCCACCATCGATCTCCAGCTTGGTCACATCGTTTATTTCCTAGCTTCTTGTCGTTTTTATCTTCTGATGATCTGATGACTGTACACGGTACCTATTCGGAACTCTAGCCGCTTTCGTTTCGGCACTGTTGCTCGCAAAAAAACAAGTCGCGTTTGGTTCCAACGACGACAGATTACGGTGGTTAACCAGCCTTTAATTTATTTTTGGAAACATGGCCGAAAGCCCTTTTTGTTTTGGTTCCCTAGGCTAGCTCGACAATCTTCTTCGCATTATAGCCTCCAAAACCCAAGCATGGTGCGTGCTCTGAAACAACGTGCAGGCCGGATTACCGAAAGAGCTGCATCATCTACTAGCCATATACACGTACATTGAATTATCCAGAAAAATGCGGAAGCTAACTTGGTTCCACTTCCAAGATTTTGCGACATATTTTGCATTTCCGGTGGAAATATGATGATGGGCACAATAGATGTTAAATAGGGAACCTCCACATGATTTCACCTACAAAAATCCCACAAAAACTTGCAAAGTACCTTCCGCAGTACGAATTGCAAAGTATCTTCCTTAACGCCGAGGGTACACCATAACGTATTCCCGTGACGCATATAACAACTAGCCCCACCTCAACCCTCACATGCGGTTGTAAATGAATTGATAGATTCAAATGCTCAAGTTTGTTAAAGCCACTCCCGCAATTTAGTGATGCCGATAAAATTCAGAATTTATCTGCAACTTGCAATCGCAAAGTAGTCAGGGTATCTTCTAAACAATGCTAACTAGGTGCAAGAATTAAGAATTATAGAGCCAGGGTATCTTCTAAACAATGCTAACTAGGTGCAATTGTAGTTGTCGTATGCCAATTTGGTGTATTATTATTCTTTCATTTTCTAGAATCCATTATCATTTAAATAGTTAATATTTTACTACTATTTAATGAATTGAAGTAGAGTGTGATGGTACAACCTCGAATTACCCTCAAAGTTGAAAGAAATTACCCACGGTAACCAGCCTGTAAGTACTCCTAAAAAATGGTTTTTTGACACAAAAAAGAAAATTCTTCGTCCGACCTGGGCCGCTCACGAGGCCACCATCCCCATGGCTAGGCGGTGGCCGGCGACGCCGCACCAGGCGGAGAGGTCGGAGCAGGCGCAGGTGGCCTGCGCGGCGGCCGAGGTCGATCCCGCATGGGCCATAGCCAGCCGGTCGCTCGCCGGCGAGATTTTATGGCCGGGGTCCAGTTCATCGCCTCTGCGGTGACTGGGCGCCAGTTCGGTCCGCGGCGGGATTGAGATCTTGCCAATGACCAGCTGCGGAGACCTTCCAACGCTTCAGTTTGATATGAAATCTTTTTCCTCAACCATATCTCCATGGAATCCCCCTGCACATGCTCGATGAAATGCCCGCATCCAGCATTCATGCTGTGGAGCTGAGCTTGAGTGGCTGGAATGCTTGGTCATTAAACAACTGAATTATTCCCTTGCCTCCCTAATTCAAGTCTATTTGATGGTTGCTGCGCAGGTTAACATTACTACGAGGGTGCTGTCAGCTCTTCAAACGATTTGACGCAACAATGCTGCCGACGGAACTGGAAGTGGATGCTACATCTATCTAATGCATTGTGTCTACCTGAATTTCGTGTCCATAGAGCATTTCTTTTTTATCTAACCTGTTAGGACGAGCTGTACCTAAATTTGCTGATTGATTATAAAATGCCATGGTCTTCATCGCAAACTGAATCTGCTGATCCTCAAAACCAACCAGAATCTTCCGCTTATCAGGTTAATTATTTCCAGCTATTGTGGAAAGGGAATAGTTGCGTCTCCATTGTCTTGAATCTATTCTTGTGGACTAGCTATTCTTATGGACTCGCTTCGTTGCGGTAATAAGAATGCTTATTTAGATCTGTGCATCACGCTCTTTCTTGATTAATCATGTGGTATGATCGTTGTGGCATCAAATAGAATGCGTGGATAACTTGATCTAAATAATTTTTTAGACGCGCATTTTTTCTTGCAAACTGATCACTCGGAGCGGCGATGGTTAATGTCATATCTTGCACACTGTTGGCTTTAGATAGGCTAACCTCTATTTACTGATGTACAATGCATTGTTTCTGCTTGCCGCTACATTGAAGTGCTATCAAGGTGGGTGCTAGCCACATCTTGTTGCAAGGTGTAACTTTGGGCAGCATGAAAGTGCATCCTAATGCATCGGTACATTGATTTTTGCCAGGTTTATTGGTGGGAGGCGAGGATGAAGGATGAGGATGGCACTGGGGAGAATCCAGAGATACGTGACACAAAATCTGCACAATTTTGACAGTACATTACCTATTTTCTGTAGACACTGTTTTCTTGTTTCCCCCTATAGAACTCAACATATTGATCATTAGCTCAATAGTATGTATTCATACATTTTCGGACTTTTCTGAACTTACACGTATGAGTGTTCATTGTTTCAAGTAAGATGGTGAACGTGCACCTAGCTGCACATAATCTGCTTTTGGAAGACTGTGCCTTATTTTCTTCCACGAGTGGTGAAGTAGGCTTGATGAGGATGAAGAGGGAAAGAGCGAATGAAGAGGAATACACATGTTGGCTGCAATGCAGTTAGAAGCCACTATACAATATTTGTTAATCTGTTGCAGCACATGGGTATTTAGCTAGTAGATGTTAAACTAGCAGTAAGAAGACTACGATGGGAGCAACTATTGCACACATGGACCATGCCACTGTGTGAAAATATCATGTGCCCCAATAACTGGCAACCTAGAATGTCTACACAAATTCATCCTTCTTTTTGTTTTCATGTTTTGGTGTTGCTTACCATGTAGACCACGTGGTTACACAAATTCATCCGTGAGTGACAAGAACCACACATAATGGATTCAAAGACATTTGATCGCCCCAGTAACTTTTGTCCAATTCAAAGAACAAAGCCCAGCCCCCTTTCATGTGTGTTTGAATTAATTTGCTCTGTAGTCGAACTCTAGGTACATTTTGATGAGCTTTGGAAATTTCCACACATTTTCATCTCTTCTGCAAAGATCCGATCAACATCTCAAAGGTTTTGAATTAGCTGGAAAATTGTAAGTCCACTTGCAGCTGGCGACTACTATATGGGATCTGCGTCAACATTTTCTGGTCACAAGTTGGAATGTTTTCACATGTCAAGCAACTTTTCAATAGTATTTTGATTCCTAGGTTACAGAGAGGCAAGTGGAAGTTTTCCTTTACAATAGACAACAATATTGTCCTGGCTCCCAAAGAAACAAAAATTGTCCTGGTCTCCTGGACAACTTCGTCCCCATCATCACATCACGTGGTCTAAATTTTGGCACAGTTTGCAAGATGGTTAGTAGTACATACTTTATTATTGCATCTCTCTGACAACTTGTACTACGAAGCAATAATAAACATAGAAAGGAGCAAGACTTCATTGCATATATGGAGGAGCTACAGTCACTTCTTCATGCTTACCTGAGAGACGGATCGATTGCTACAGGTATGTGCAAGCTAGCGTTGACCCATATACTTGGAGTTCATCCTCAACGTAGATTTAGTCTTGAATTTTCTTTGCATTTATTCAACCTATATGCTATGTTCAGCTCTATCTTTGGTCTATTGCATCGGTCATATAACACATTTTTTCATCTGTTGCTCGAATCAGGGTTTGTTCCCATTGCTGGACCCAGATCTATATATGTAGAAGTTTCCAGTTCGTGCTCTTTCTGAATACAGGGCCAAGTCTGAACTCTCAAGTAGGAATTCAACTCCTTGTTCCCATCATTCACGGTCTGGAATGTTGCTATTTATTAACTTTCCACCTCCCAATAAATTTTAATTGCTCATCTAGTTTTTGTAGATAGAAGAATGGAACAAAATATTCTGGCCCAAATACTTGAGGGGAGCAAGGAGCCAACAGATCTTCCCTTAGAAACTTTGCGGGAGATCACTGACGGATTCTCAACAAATAGAATAATCGGTGAAGGTGGATTTGGAACGGTCTATAAGGTGATTAAATTCCATTTTTTTTTCGTTTTTCTTAGCAGTTAAAGATATTGACTAGAGTATCAAAGCTTAGTATTTGGGTGATGCTTTTCGTGAACCCATTTTTGTGTATTGCCCGTGTACACTGCCAAAATTGATGAAACTAAATGCTCACGACAAATATAAAATAGGGTATCATCGGAAACAGGAATGTTGCCGTGAAGAGGGTTAGGAGCAGCATGACAATCGATGACAGACATTTTCGTCGCGAGGTTGATAGCTTGATGGAAGTTAGACATCCAAATGTAGTCCGGTTTCTTGGATTATGTTCCCATACAGTAGAGACACCAATGAAAATTCCCGAAACCCGAGGATATATTTATGTCGAGAAAAGAGAAAGGTTGCTCTGTTTTGAGTATATCAGTAACGGGAGCCTCGATAAAAAAATTACCGGTACGACAATTTTCCATGCATCCCTTTTTTTTTGCTTTTACTTTTCAATTATTGACCCTGAAATCAAATTATTTTATTAGAGATTTCATATAAATATCCTGATTTTTTCCCAGATGAATTAAGAGGACTCGAATGGGATAAAAGGTACAAAATAATCAAAGGAATATGCGCGGGTTTGCATTATCTGCACATGGAAAAGCGTATTCTTCATATGGATCTAAAGCCTGCCAATATACTATTGGATAATGACGTGATACCTAAGATTACAGATTTCGGTCTATCAAGACCCACAGAAAACTCACGGACCACGAGCACAACCAATTTTCTAACCCCGTGAGCTTCCAATTTGTACAACAAATATACATGTACCTCTCATATATATTGTTCATGCCTTTTTTTTTTTGAAACTATCATATTTGATGCAGTGGGTATTGCGCCCCGGAAAACCACTTTGGTTATGGAAGGATGTCTGTCAAATCAGACATATACAGCTTGGGTGCTATAATCATCGAAATAATCACGGGACATAAGGGTATCCCTGATACTAATGATAATGTAAGAGTACGTAGCGTTATCTCACAATGCACAGCTTCCTTTAATAAAATCATGTGAAAACTTGCCTTAACATATTCTTATTCTTTTCCTATTTGATTCATATATATAGTATATTGGGTGTCGTATGTAGTTAATTATTAATTAATTACAAATAACAAATTAAGCAATTCTAGGTCCCTCCCTTTGAGATGCATTACTTGGGAAGTTTTTTTTCCTCTCCGCATTTCATCTTTCTTTCATATTTTCCTTATTGGATCGCTCCATTCCAAGAAAGCTTCAGTGACCACAATTGTCTGCGGGCTTCTAATGTGCCCAATATTAGGCGGGTAGAGTATTTATATAGAACCTCAAAAGTAGTATTCATTGATATTCTCCATACACTTTAGGGGGTACCCTTGAGAGGTCATGTTGCGCATCAAGCGTCGCTTCCTGGTTCTCCGGTTACTTTATGTTTTTCACTTATACATAAATACAATAACTTTGGAATCAAGCATCCAACTTATGGATGTGCACTTCAACCTACGTCCTCCACCTCTCGTTGTCTATATGGAAAAAGGGGCTGAGGGCATCCTGACTCTGTGAAGTCGATAGAGGCCGCTACATCAAAATTTGTCTTGAGGCCCCAGTTATTAAAGGAAATCAACTTTAAGGACATATTTTTTCTAAGCTGATTTCATTTCAATATGAACATGAAAATATACTTTCGCAAATTAGTAAATACCAGAAGAAAAACAAATTAGTGTATGGATCAATCCGCGTAGGCATCGACACCCTTGGTTCTTTCTTTAGTTTCTGTCTAGCCAAATATAAAGTGCGGATGTCAACTATTGTTAGGACATTTTGTACTTGCTATTTTTTCATACACAATACTGTTTGCCAATTTTTTTTTTGTGTACTAATGGTTTTATAGATATGCAAACTGTTTAGATAAAATACTTCGGAATCAAACTTTAATAACTTTGTATTACAGATACTGAGAAGATGGCGGCATAGATGGAATAAATCAGCAAAGGAAACATCACTGAAATATCACGAACAAGTTACTACATGCATAGAGATAGGGGCACTTTGCCAAAACGTTGACCCCTATGCACGTCCTTCAATATCAGATATAATGAGAAAATTTGTTGACTTGGAAAGTACGGATAATTGCAGAGCGGTTGCCAATGAATCACCGGTTGGCCAGGTACAACATAATCTCACATATATTGCTTTGTAGAACCTTTATCTCGACGTGATGATTGTATAAAACATCTTTGTGCAACATAAATTAAGTAATTTGATCTTGTTAATTAATTAAATCATCATACACATGTATTTTCTATATGAAGTTCTGAAAACATTTCATTAGTGGCTAGGGGCACCTCAAACGCCGGTGCTTGGAGAAGCAGAACAAAATGTAATTTTGTATGCACATGTATATGCCAAGGCAATGCATCTTGATTTTTCTCGGGTACATGCAGATAAAACCACCTTATTGGGAGAATGATATGCTTGGAGTAGAACCACTGGAGCTGCAATTTGCCAATTCTGGGAATGAAAAGCATCATATACTATCATGTTCTGTTGAGCTAAGCAACGATACAGATAGTTTCATTGCCTTCAAGATTCAAACGACTTGCCCGTTGCCATACTCCATAGAGCCAAACAAGGACATCGTGAAACCACAATCCAAATGTAGTGTTGACATAACATTGCCTGCAGCTAATACAGAAGATCATAATAACAAGCAATACACCAAGGGGTTTATCGTGCAGAGCATTAAAGTGAATGAAGGTCTCACAACTAATGGTATTAATGAAGGTATGTTTCATCAACATATAACGGGTCAACATGTTGATGAGATTTATTTGTCGGTTATTTCTGAAGAACCATGCAATAATGAGGTACTCCATCCACCTTCTTTTTCTGACGCCTACAAGTTTTTCCTCCATGCCATTATTTCTTAATTATACATGCATACACATATCTCAAACCGTGCCAAAATTGGTTTTTACGGCCGGCTTGGGTTTTATGGTTTCTATTGTGACGGAGCCCAAACAATACTGTAAAAATAGTTTTCGTTTACCGTAAACTGCTTTTACAGGATGGATTCTTGCGGGATCTATTCCATATGCTCTAATGATATATAATATCAGAGTACTATTGTAGAATCTCATTTCAAGATAGGTCCTTGCAAATAAGAATCTTATTTCTAAACTCTTCCTAACAATTTTATAGGTCACGGATTATCCAAGCAAGCGGGCCAAAAAACAATATGGCAGTTCCAGTAAGTATGTATGCATTTGCTAGCTTTAGCTATCTAGCTACTTGCACAGAAAATAATCTATTTATATGTTGGTAAAGAGTAACTGCATTTATGGTAGTCTATCTTTTCATGCAAGTTATCCAAATTATCATTTTTTCTAGCTCATTAATTTCACCTTATCTATGACTTCAATTAATTTGCATACAGCATTTATCAGGTACATTCCTGAATTTTGATGAACTTTAATTGATAAATAACCAACTATTTCATGTCAATTGAATTTAGCATTTATATTTGTGTTAAAACTTACAGTTTCATGTGTTTTATGCCCTTTTATTTATATGAAATAAAGTTTCTAAAGATCATAATGCGCAGAAAATTGCTCTAGTTTGACAAATCGGTCACTCTACACTCTACACTTACAACACTGGATATATTTAGTCCCTGCAGTGGTATTATTCCTCGGTCAAATCTGGATTTTCCATGTCATGTTTAAACTAGGTTTGGCCGACAAATATTGATCAGGTGGCAATGCTACCGGATAATGAATGTTTATTTCGAAGTTTAAAAGAAAAGAAATAATGGAAGGAAACCCTATCTTCGCCATGAAATTCAAATAACAAAGAGTAATCGTCTCACATATATAAAATAGGAAGAGTAATAAACCAACTAACTAGAATGCACCATGTAGGAGTAGTATACACATTATAACTACATGTGTGTCCATATTTTTCAATGCAAATCATGTGCTTAGGGTCTCTTTGGAATGAAGGAATGTGAAACATAGGAATAAAGAATCCCACCTATTTGACAAGACAGAGGATGGCGAGACATTGATGGATAAATTGCAGGATAGTGTTTTTTAGAAGGTCTCAATTAGAGTACCACCCTATGTAGATTCTTTGTCATGGGCATCCCAAACAAGAACTTGTATTCTGAATTGGCTGCTTAATTTGATAGCGCAATGGCGGCATACCGAGGCGAGGCCAAGGCCGGCGCAGATCAAACCCAGGAGCGTGCAGCTGGTGATCAAGAACAACACAGTGGCTCCACTAAAGTTGGAGTGCTACAAAAAAGTGATGATTGAGATCACCGGCGGCGACTACAGCAGGGACCGGCCGGGCCTGGACCTAGTTGCCGTGGTGGACGTAAGCGGCAGCATGCAGGGCGATAAGATACAGCAAGTGAAGACCGCCATGCAGTTTGTGATACGGAAGCTCGGCCCCATGGACCGTCTGTCCGTCATCACATACTCCGATGTCGCCACGGTACTGTGGCGGCTTCAGCTGATTACAGAGGATTCGCAGGGTAAGTTGCAGGACCTCATTTACAAGCTTGAGCCCAGCGGCGGCAGCAACATCTGGGACGGTCTCCAGGTAGGGCTCCATGTCCTCGATAACCGATCGGTCTGCGTTGGCCGCGTTGCTGCCATCATGCTCATATCTGGTGGCAAGCAGACCAATGTCGACGGCATTTCGGTCAATGTCGGCGACGTGCCTGTCTACACGTTTGGTGTGGGCGCAGACAGCGACCATGTGTTGCTCAGCCTGGTCGCGGCCACGAGCATCGGGGGGACGTTCTCGCATGTCCTGGACCACGACATTGGCGGTCTAACCATGGCATTCTCCCAGTGCCTCGCCGGCCTGCTTACCGTCGCAGTCCAGGACCTCGAGCTGATGGTGGCGCCTGTCAAAGGCCAGTCCAGTATAGTGAGGGTGACCGCCGGGAGCTACCCGCAGGGGCAGGTCGGCAATGGCCCTGCCGGTTCGGTCACCGTCAAGTTTGGCAACCTCTACAGCGCAGAAGTGCGCAAGGTGATTGTCGAACTCGACCTCCCCGAAATCCAGAGCGAGTGTAGCGCAGAGATCCTCGATGTCACATACTCACACAGCCGGTATGAACTTCCACATCGCATACGTCATCAATATTATAATCAATCAGACGTGATTGTGATGATCGTGTTACTTTCAATGCAGCTCGGCTGGGAGGATGAAATTCGTTGCGTCTACTGGGACGCTGACAGTGTGGCGCACCGGTGTGAACTTGTCAGAGGAGCAGAATCTGACGGGGTTACTGAGGGAGGAGGCCCGTCTGCAGACAGCGCAGATGATCAATGAGGCGAGCTTCATGGCGCACTGGACGTGGCTGGATGATGCGCGGGACAAGCTACTAGAGGCGCAGAACATGCTGCAGGAGGAGGAGCAGTCGCTCAGGACCGAGCTGCAGGAGCTCTTCCAGCTTTTCAAGACACAACAAACCTACGAGACGCGAGGTCGTCTCTACGCCTTGTCGTCCGAGTCTTCCCACAACCGACAGCGTTTGACGGTGAGGGGCGGCGACATTGAGATCATGCGCTTGTTCGCAACCCCACGCATGGGCAAGTACATGGAGCAGGCCAACAAGTTCCTAAACGAACCCACCAAGCTGCTGCCGTCTGTGGACCAAGACGTCGATGAAGACTTGGGTGCTCCTACAGTCGATGTTGCCAGTAGGGAAGCTGAGATGTCGAGGTTGTTTCACGACGTCGGGATCCGGGCCATGAAGTCCTTACCCTGGTGGAGCTGCAGACTTATTTGTTGGCTGGCCAGGACCCGGAGACGTATTCGACATCGAGAGATCGGTGCTCTTCCTACTTGGTGAACGGAAATAGCACAAGAATCTTCTTGTTCATCCTTAGCTACCACTTCTCTGTCTCCGTTCTCATCCCATCATTTTCACTCGATTGTAAAGTTTGTATATATCTTAACTTTTAAATGGTCTACGTGCATATTTGTGTTTACTCAAATTGACGGGAAATTTGAAACATGTCCAATTTTGAATATATTCTGACAAGTTTTAAAAATTCAATTTTGAAACATGATGGAACTGGATGAAACTTGGTGGAACACAACAAGTTCCATCACTTCACTAGGAGAACAATTTTGAATATACCAAATATGACTTTTGCAAAAAATGTTGTAGACATAGTAATGTGGTTTTAGGAGAGATTTGTTTTTAAGATAAGACGTCGAGGAAGAGTTGGTGCTCCTGCAGTCGATGAAGTCCTTACCCTGGTAGGGAAGCTGAGATGTCGCGGTTGGGCTTGGACGGGATCCGGGCCATGAAGTCTACGCGCACATGTTATTTATACAGTTTGAGGGCGGGGATACATCATACGGGGTCATGTATGCTAATTTTCACAAGCAGGTAAGAGGAAATTATTTCTCTCCAAGGCCTTTTACACATTTAAGCGGCTGCCTGTCTCGTTGTTGTTGAGGGGGCTACAAGGCTGGTGGCGAAATGTGGTAATTTCGAATCACATGCCTCCAACTTGGTAAAGGCTCTCAATTCCCGTGAGTATGGCCGGTCCACTATTGGGATGTTGTTGAACGAAGCTAAGATGAGTTGCAGTCTGAACTTTTATCGGTTTGTTGTTTCCTTCAGCTATTTCTCCTGTCAAACTTGTTATCCATCTTGGTAGATTTAAACCTTGCTACAAATTTGTAAAACATACTTGCTGGGTCTTGGAGCTGATGTCAAATAAGCTGTCATAAAAAGCTAGCTTATTACGAGTTTCTTGGAAATATCTTTAGAGTTTGAGATGTGACCATGTTGTTACTGTAGTACAACGGAGATGTGAACAAAGCCCCTCAAACAATTAGACCTTCATTTGAAAATTGAAACATCGGAGCTGAAGCGGTCGATGGTGTTGCCCACAAGGATTGTTGGCTATAATTTTTTTTAGAGCAACCACATATTTCATTAATAGAAAATCAAGTTACATGAGTAAATAAACATGCAAACTCTTTCCAGAAAAACTTCTAAGGATAAAAGTATACAAAACTATCCCTAGGGTTTCATGCACTCACCGAAGCTAGCGGCCTCCGCCAAATTTCAACGCCACCTAGACGCGCGTTGGAAGAGACACTGAACCTCTACCATTTCTAGATTCAAAAGAGCATCATCGCCAACGAGGCTTTGTGAATCGATGAATATGCCCGATGTAAGTAGCGAGGCATATGTCGCTGTGGCACGTCGACCGGGGGACATCCTCGTGCTATCTTGGACCAAGGTCACCGCGTCCCATCGACGAAGTGGAGGAATAATGACAAATCCACCACTCCCGAACCAGTATCCTTGCTCTAGAGCATCCACCTCGCCTCTGCCCCAGCATCGTCGTGGACAAAAACAAACGCTAGCGACACGACGAGAAACAGATCTGGCCAGATCTGAAGAACCACGAGAAGATCAAGCTACCTATTTGAAAGATCGACAAGCACATGTTACCAACAACTCCGAGATGCCGCCATGAAGGTCGTCGCCGGTGTGAGAGTGAAGTTGAGGTAGATTAATTCGCCCGGGCGTCACTCCCACCACCCCAACAACGTACCATAGCAGACAAGCCTAACTACATAACGGAGGTACGAGGTCCGCTCCCCTTCCTGACGTAGGAGCAGCAAGCAGAAGGAGATGGGCCCAAAGCTCACGCTCGTGGAGCTGGATCTGCTGCCCGCCGGCTGAGAACCTGTGCCGTAGATGATCGCAAAAAGAGAAGTTGTGCCGTAGAAGTGTCTCGCGGGGAATGGTAAGAGGATCTGGGACCGGGAATCGCGAGAGCTCTTCCCTCAACGGAGGCAGAGGTAACGTCTTTCACGTCCGAGCCACCGCGAGGCTGACTTGTCTGCCATGACTAGTGATATGCACCCGATCTATATCCTTATCAACCACTGGGAAACACCCTGAATTCAGATACAAGTTTCGATTCCAAGCAGGGAAAGGAGGATAGAAGGAGAAGTCTGGGTTGGGAGGAGCAAAGGAGGAAGGAGATCAGAGCGTACGCTCGTTTACCATTGTTGGCTTCCAAAAGCAATTACCTAACAGCGGATCGCTAGACTAAATCTCTTTGACGTGGGTCCCACCTCCAGCTGTCGACGCCTTCGATAACTAGCAGCTATCTCCACCGTAAATTTGCCTCACGTGGTCCAATCCGGACCGCTGAACTTGGCTTTCAGTTTGCGATCATGCTTTGCATGAATCACCTGGGCTTTCTGTTGCTCCGTTCCCTGCTGTGCGATGATCTTCTCTTTGTGCTTGAGCTTCATCTTCTTCTGATGATTAGGTAGGTCCGTAACAACTAGGAGGGCGCGGTTATTCTGCCGCACGCAATCAGCGGGCACCGCCGGAGCTGCTTGCCCTGACAGATAACATACGGGCACATACATAAAGCAAAGGAACAGGCGGTCAAAATGCTAGAACAGTCGAATACCTGCCGGATGCCTGACTAATTACGTGGTCGCAGACAAATTTGTCGAGACTCACACCATGTTGCTTCATCTGTCCGGCGAACTCGTGGGAGAGGGAATAGAGGGAATTGGACGGGGCCGGCGAGGAGGATGCGTAACACAATGAGGCTAACACCGCGGTTGCAGTGGACGTTACGCCGGTGGCTTCAGGACCACGGAGGCAGTGGACAATGAGCCCACGCGGTTCTTGGCCACCGCTGAGGATAAGCGGCGGTGTTACCGGTACATGGGCGTATGTTAGAGTCTGACCAGGACCATGAAAGACATTGTGGCACTCCTCTCCCCTACCCGCTCTTTCGCTACCACAGTTTCCCCATGTTCAGTTCTGACTGGAGGATTGTGTTAAGACGTACAGTGTGGTATGGTTCAGATGTTGGAAATACTAGGATCGGTAGATCTATCCCAACGAACGAAGATGGACTTTAGCATGTCTCCGAAGCAAGTACCCCTCTCTGAGATGTCCAAGGATTGCTCACGGCCTTTACGCAAACTGAATTTTCTGTTGTTGTTACAACGTATCGCTGTAGATATACTCCTTCTGGTCTCTGGTCTCTGTTAATTGACTTGAGTTTAGTATAATTTTGTACTAAATTTAAGTTAATTAAAAAGGACCGGAGAAAGTAATTATGAATACTCTTCTTTTACATGCAGTGAGTGACAGGATGTACATGGGCGTATGTTTAGAGTCTGACCTACAGATGTGCTTCTTGTGCGCGTTAAACCTAGAAAACATGCCTCTTTGTGACTGTATCTAGCGGCCTTCGGCTACGACTTCGGTCATTTCCTCACCGAGTACTATGTATATGATGCCAATGCCATGGCATGGCTCCAACAAATCTGAGCACAGCTGGCTCCTTTGCAGGTACTGCGGAACTTGACTCCCAGTGCCCCATTAACCCATTTGTTGCACCTTCACATTTTCACGTAGTTTTTTTTCGAGGGACATTTTCACCTAGTTATCGCATTATACCAGTTATGAATTGTGTTAAGTTATGAAACTGGGTTTCTCCTTTTTTTTGTGTGTGAAGAGAAACTGGGTTTCTCAAATATGCAGACTCTTTCTAACCATTGTGAAGCCACCGTCTCCTTCAGTTATGATTTGCATTTTGCAAAACAAATAAATGACACTAGAAGTTTGTTAGGCTAGCTATAGGTGGTAGTGTTAGAGTAGCCAACGACTACACTAGATCCTATACAGGTAGAAGCCATAGCTGTTGTTGTGCATCTGCTAGATCTGAGAGAGAGAGGTGTACCTTCTCCCTTCGAGGCGGAGCTCTCGGGCGCCGACATGGTGGCGGCGGCGGAGAGGGCGAGCGTGAGATGGCGACGGTGGTGGTGCTTCCCGTGAGCACTCGCGCTAACCCTAGATCGGTAGGGAGTGTCGGTGGGGTGATCGGCGGCGCGGTGAACCTCGTACCGTGTGCCCCGGCCCCCACCTCTTTATATAGCACAGGTCACAGGGGCCCACCAACCATATGAGGGTTGGACGCCCCCGATCAGGGCGCGAACGAGGTCAAGGACTTGTTATCGATCCGTTGGGATCGGTGACGTGGAGATCATCCTAACATTCTCCCCCTTGATCTCAACTTTTCTTTTAACTTTATACTTTCACTTTATTCGTTTCATTTTGGATCAGTCCATAGGGCATGTTTCATCGTCACAGCTCTATTGCCGATAGAATCAGACAGACCACAATACACTTCTCTGTTTTGAAACAAATTCTTTTACTTTTGGGCCTCTTATGATCCAGGATAGGTAAGACTTTCCCTTAAACCCATGCCGGCTACGTATTTCTTGAACACGTTGGGTGGTAAGCCTTTCGTTAGCGGATCCGCAAGCATATCTTTTGTCCTTATATGCTCGAGACTTATAGTTTGATCCTGGACCTTGTGTTTCACAACATAATATCTAACCTCGATCGGTTTCGTAGCATTACTCGACTTGTTGTTGTGTGCATAAAATACTGCAGGCTCATTGTCGCAGTACATCTTTAGTGGTTTGTCAATACAATCTACCACTTTCAAGTCGGGTATAAATTTCTTTAACCATAATGCCTGCCCCGTGGCTTCATAACATGCTATAAATTCTGCATACATCGTGGATGATGCAACTATGGTCTGTTTGGAGCTTCTCCACGAAATAGCTCCCCTGCGAGGGTGAATACATATCCAGATGTGGATTTTCTATCATCTTTATCCCCCGCAAAATCTGCATCTGAATACCCTCTTATTTCTAGGGAATCAGATCTTCTGTATGTTAGCATGTAACTCTTTGTGCCTTTCACATAACGCAGTGCCTTCTTTACCATTTTCCAGTGTTCAAAACCTGGATTTTCTTGATATCTACCGAGTACTCCGGTGATAAATGCTAAGTCAGGGCGAGTGCACACTTGTGCATACTGTAGGCTTCCAATGGCCGAAGCATATGGAACCGCTTTCATTTGATCGAGCTCGTATTGATTTTGGGGACTTTGATGATTCCCAAAACTGTCGCCCTTGACTATAGGGGCAGGTGTGGCACTGCACTTATGCATATTATACTTACTTAGAATCTTTTCTAAATAAGCCTTTTGCGATAGTCCTAATACTCCATTGTTTCTATCTCGGTGAATTTCTATGCCCAAAACATATGACGCTTCACCAAGATCTTTCATATCAAAATTTGAGGACAAGAACTTCTTTGTTTCTTGCAGTAGACAAACATCACTGCTGGCAAGCAGAATATCATCCACATACAAGATTAGGAAAATATATTTCCCACTTTTGAACTTTGCATAAACGCAATTGTCCTCAATATTTTCTTTAAATCCAAATCTCTTAATTGTTTCATTAAACTTTAGATACCACTTTGTCCGGAGGCTTGCTTTAATCCATAAATGGATTTCTTTAGGCGGCATCCCATTTCTTCATTGCCTTCCATGATAAAACCCTTGGGTTGTTTCATGTAGACATTTTCTTCTAAATCCTCGTTTAGAAATGCCGTCTTTACATCCATTTGATGCAACTCTAAATCAAAATGTGCAACTAGTGCCATGATGATTCTGAAGGAATCCTTACATGAGACCGGAGAAAATGTCTCATTGTAATCTATCCCTTCTCTTTGTGTAAATCCTTTTGCCACAAGTCGTGCTTTGTACTTTTCGACATTCCCATTGGAGTCATATTTTATTTTGTAGACCCATTTGCAGCCCACTGTTTTGGCTCCTTTAGGAATATTCTCTAAGTCCCAAACATTGTTGTTACTCATCGATCTCATTTCGTTTTCCATGGTCTCCACCCACTTTGATGAATCTGGGCTTCTCATGGCTTCTTCATATGAAGTGGGATCACCTTCCATATGAACTCTTTCTGTGTTGTAAACTTTGTAATCAGTCGAAATGGCTGATTTTCTAGCTCTTGTAGACCTTCTAGGGGCCACATTCTCTTGAGCATTCTGTTCCTCAACTTGTGGCTCATCTTCTGGAGGTGGCTGTTGTTGCTCCCTTTCATGCTCAACAAATGGTTCATTCGGCTCTCGACGGACAGGTTCCGAATTTGCACTCATCGTTGTCATGGGTGGAGTCACAACGAGCGCTTGCACCACAATCGCAGGGATCGTCGGTACAGGTGCACATGGTAGCGCAAAAAATGGCTCTCGAGTCATCGGATTAGGTGCATGCACCCTCTTCTCCTCAAGATCAATTTTCCGAGCTACCATGCTCCCCTCATCATTTCGTCCTCTAAGAAGACAAGCATGTCTCGTTTCCACAAACTTTGTGTATTTCTCCGGACGAGTAGAAACGATAACCTTTTGACTTTTCGGGATAGCCAATAAAATGGCAGTCGATCTGTTTTGGTATCTAACTTTGCTATATTTGAATTGAATACTTTGGCCTCAGCAGGACTCCCCCACACTTTCAAGTGGTTTAGAGAAGGCACTCTCCCTGTCCATAGCTCATACGGCGTTTTGGGCACCGATTTGCTTGGTACTCTGTTTAGAATGTGAATAGCGGTTTTTTTTAACGCCTCAATCCACAATCCCAATGGTAGGGTGGAATAGCTCATCATACTGCGCACCATATCCATAAGGGTACGGTTGCGCCTTTCAGCTATCCCATTCTGCTGAGGTTCGCCCGGCATCGAGTACTGGGCGACTATTCCGATCTCCTGTAGAAACCTTGCAAAAGGTCCGGGGACTTGGCCATATGGAGTATGTCGACCGTAGTACTCCCCTCCACGATCGGACTCGACTATCTTTATTCTTTTATCATGCTGATTTTCAACTTCAGCTTTGAATATTTTGAATTTATCCAGCGCTTCTGTTCTTTCTTTTATTGGATAAATATAACCATATCGGGAGTAATCATCCGTGAATGTTATGAACGAATCATAACCATCCACACTTTTCACCGGAAATGGTCCACATATATCGGTGTGAATTATTTCTAGTGTTGTTTGTGCTTCGATTTGCACCCTTTTTAATTTGCTTTACAAATGTTCCTTTAATGCAATCGATGCACTTGTTCTATGTCCGAGAATTCTAATGGAGGAAGAATATCATTTTTAACGAGTCTTTCTATTCTCCCCTCGAAATATGGCCTAGGCGACAGTGCCATAATTTCGATGATTCATCAGTTCTTTTTCTTTTCTTTCCTTCTTTTTCCGACAAGGGTATTTGTTCATTCACTTTACACACAGACAATACTTTTTCACGCAAGGACAATAAATAAAGCTCATCATGGAGTATAGCAACCCCAACATAAGAATTATTACACCATATGGCACATTTGCCATGTCCAAAATAACATTGATAATCTGTCTTTATCTAAGCGCGATACACTTATTAAATTTCTATGTATGGAAGGAACAAATAAGACATCTCTAAGCGGAATAGTCAAGCCATCAGCTAGCTCCAAGAGGACGTCGCCAACAGCTTCAACTTCTGCTTGAATTCCATTCGCGACTTCAACGCATCCTTCGCCTCTTTTCATAGTACTCGTCGAATGGAATCCCTGTAAAGAATTTACAACATGAACAGTTGCACCTGAGTCAATCCACCAAGTAGATTTCGAAAACTGTGTATACAGGGATTCATTTACAAAGGAAACTAAATTGTTACCTTTCTTTGCCACTAATTCTTTCAGCCAATCTGGGCAGTCTTTCTTGTAGTGCCCAGTCTTCTGACAATGAAGGCACTGATCTTTGTTCATCGGCGGTTACTCGTGCTTGGAACTTCTGATGATGCTGCATTGGGGCTTTTGCATATGGCTTTGAAGGAGAACCATTGTTACTTGGTGTGAAGGGCCTTTTCTTATTGTCCTTCACATAATTGATGGTTCCTCCATTCTGTGCCTTGAGTCTATCTTCCTCTTGCACACACATGGCAATGGTCTTTTCAATGTCCCATTTCTCAGGACTCATGTTGTAATTGATGACAAAGTTGTCAAACTGTTGTGGCAGTGAAGCCATCACCAAGTGAACCAGAAGTGCAGGCTTCAGCTCCAGGTCAACATCCATGGGCTTCAGCTTTGCAGCTAGGTTGCTCATCCTGAGGATGTGCTCCCTGATGCCATGTGCACCTCCAGTATACTTTTCTGTCACCAGCTGTTTCAACAGCTGGGTTGCATATGTCTTTGAAGAACCAGTGAACTGGCTCTTTATCTTTTCTAGGTACTCCCCAGCGGAAGCACACTCTGTAATTGAGCCCACAATGGCGTTCTCAATTGTATTCTTTATAAATGCCATGCACTTTTTGTTGGCGGTCTGCCACTTTCTGTTCTCTAGGGTGTAGGACATCTCCACAGGAGCATGATCCCTTTTCATTTTAGCCCATGCATCATCAGTTTCCCCGTCAGCTCTGACGGGGTCAGTAGGCTTGATGGGCTGCGGTGTGTCAACCACACAGTCCACCTCAGCACAGACGAAGGCGAAATCCACCTTCTTCCTCCATTCTGTGTAGTTATCCCCTCTAAGGGTGGGAACATCCTTGATGCAGCTCATCAAGTAGAACCCTCCTGAAAACCACAAAGAAGTGAGAACAGTACAATTGCAAATTATAATCCAACGTTGGTCTGAATTAAAACATGCAACTGTTAATGCAAATAAAACTATATCACCGTTGGGCAGAAATAGAGATAAATGCACATATCATTACTATTTGCAGCGGAAACTGTGAATTTAAACTTTAAACTTTGAACTTTTCAGAGGCATTTCCTTTACTTTTCCATTTCTGAATAAATATTTCGTTGGTCCTATTTATTCAGAAAAAACTAGACAAAATTTTGGCCAAAATTGACCCAAAACTGCCTAAATATGCCTCTGTAATTATTAAAACTGTGCAAAACAGTAAAAAACTGTGTTACTGTTACTGTGGAGCGCGGCCCGCGGCCCACGCGGCTGGCACGCACCGAGCGGCACGCAGCAGACGCTGCGCCCACGCGGGGCCTGCCAACGCGGCCCGCTAACGCGGCCTGGCCACGCTGCCGACGCGGCGCCCACGCGGCCCGCCCGCGGTCTTTTCGCGGCCCGTACGTGGCCTGCCACACGCGGCCCAAACGCGGAGAAGCCCGCATCGCCCACGCTTGCTAGGGTTTCCATCCTGGCCGTCCGATTCATCCGACGGTCCCCCTCTCTTTTCGCGCCGGTATAAAACGGCCGAAACCGGCCGGAGAAACCCTAGCCCTAAACATATCTCCCCCGAGCCCCTGTCTCTCTTCTCTGTCTGTACGGTGGCGGCGGCGGAGAGGCGTTGGCTCGGCCCGCCCGGCTGCTCGCCCCGCCCGGCGCTTCCTGCCGGCGACGGCAGCACGAAGTCGCGCCCCGCAGCAGCCTCCCGCGTGCTCGTCCAAGACGGCCGCGTGGTTGCTGCCGGCTGGCCGACGGCGCCGCCCGCCCTTTTCTTTCCACCACCCACGTCTCCCTCCACCAGATGACTCGACGGCCAACGGCGGAGAAGTACACGCGGCGGCGCCCCCCTGTACCTCTTGGCGGCGGCGCGTGCACCCGAGGGTGGGCGCGTTGCCGTCAAGCGGCGCAGAGGCGGCGCTAGTTTCTTTGCCGGCATCAGCCGGTGTCTTTCGGCAGTGGCGGCGCGCAGCCCCACTGCCACTTTTGGTAAGCTTTTCTTTGCCCCATCTCGCACAGCCGCCGCAGAAGCACGTGGAGGTGAGGTGGTTCTTCTTCCAGGTGCCTCGGCTTGCCGATGCGCACCTGGATCGAGAGGAACGGCGCGGCCTTGCGGCGGCGCTGACTTTGCCGGCGGCCTGAGGCCCTGGCCGGTTTCTTTTCTTTTCCTTTTTGCATACATGGGCGAGCTAGGGTTCACTGTCTTGCTTTTCTACCCGAAAAAATAAGATCTATGCATTCTAACAAGTGCTCTGATACCAATGTTAGAGTAGCCAACGACTACACTAGATCCTATACAGGTAGAAGCCATAGCTGTTGTTGTGCATCTGCTAGATCTGAGAGAGAGAGGTGTACCTTCTCCCTTCGAGGCGGAGCTCTCGGGCGCCGACATGGTGGCGGCGGCGGAGAGGGCGAGCGTGAGATGGCGACGGTGGTGGTGCTTCCCGTGAGCACTGCGCTAACCCTAGATCGGTAGGGAGTGTCGGTGGGGTGATCGGCGGCGCGGTGAACCTCGTACCGTGTGCCCCGGCCCCCGCCTCTTTATATAGCACGAGTCACAGGGGCCCACCAACCATATGAGGGTTGGACGCCCCCGATCAGGGCGCGAACGAGGTCAAGGACTTGTTATCGATCCGTTGGGATCGGTGACGTGGAGATCATCCTAACAGGTAGTTCAGTACGAAACCATGACATGTTCTGATTAAATTCACTCTGTTTACTCAGAGCAATCGCTTGTATAATAAGTTGGTATATCTTTTCCAATTACGTGCATCATTCAGCTTTCATAGCTCAGTTGGTTAGAGCACCCGTTTAGTAAGCGGGAGGTCTTGAGTTCAACTCTCAATGAAAGCATATTTTTGCAACCACATCTATTCACTGCTTGCGACATCAGACAGTATATAAGATTTCGTCCAAGGAATGAACAAAGGTTCGAACTTGCAGCTTATGTTCTTGCTATTCGGCCATGCATTGATGTGATTTTTTTTTTCAGGAATTGCTGGCGTTGATTGATGATACTCCTGGTGTTGCTTCTTTGCCACAATCCCACAATCATCACTTGGTTCACCGTCTCTCCATCCATCCATCAGGATAGTTAGATGCTTGCATTGACCAGAGAAAACCAAAGTTGCTTTCCTGGGGATTCTGTTTTGCTTCATTGGCAGCATGAAGAGAAGGAAACTGGTATCTTGCTACAAGTCTAGTGCCGACCATGCATTTTCCTTCCCCATCCACTATTCTATCCTTATATATGTCATTGACTGATCATACACCTTTTTATATGCCCATCGACATCTTAACCGGTCGTTGATCTCAGCCAATCGACATCTTAACCGGTCGTTGATCTCAGCCAATCGACAAAGAAACTTCTTGAACATGCTTTATACAGCATACAAAGAGAAAGATTGAGAGGGTTAGGACAAACTTATGAATCAATCAACTTCAGACTGTGTGTCCAAATTCAGAAGCATCTTTCTCATCTTTTTTTGGGTGCATCAATCGCACCCACACATCCAATTGCATTCAGGCGACTGTGACATGAGCGAAACATGCTCTGTTCATGGATGATCATGCGTGTTTTGCTGACGGATGGCATCCTGCTCAATATAGTGAAGAGGCTACACCACCACGGATGGTCATGGATGGCCACAGAAATTTGAAAGGTTCAAGTAGTCAGCTGCTACTGCTGCTACTTACCACTGCACCCACTAGTAAATCCATCAGTGAACTGCCATTGTTGCACTTGCATTTGCACTATGTACGGTTAACGACAGAGCGGATCCAGCACACCTAGCTAGATACCTATGGCACTATGGTCCTTGCTTGTTTCTTCTTTTAAACAGAAGTATTAGTTGTTTTTGCATTTGAGTGCATCCTGACATCTGAAGCACCATAAATATAATTATTACAGCATTTTGAACAGAATAGATGCCTTCTGTTGATATATGCTTTTCTGAATGCATATAGAGTTTATCTTACAAAGGAACTGTAGTAGGATTGCAATGGGAATTAAACCATTTAAAATGAAATAAACTATTTTGGCACATCCTGCAATCCGGTGACATAAGGAAAATTAGCAATACAGTGTTACTTTATTTTCGCTTTACACTACTGCTCGGTAATGAGGGGTCACCTCGACAATGTTCATGGATATAGACTTAGGGTTTCATGGAAAAGTGGTGCGTTCGTGGTTTCGTCGATTGATCAGACAAATAAGGCTTATCCGACAAATTCATTATGAGGCTAAAGCGCCGTAAACTAGAACAAGCTAGGGTGTACAATAAAGATTCGATGATCTCCTGCTGGCTCCTCCTAGCCTTTATATAAAAGGCTAGGTCTCAGAGTCCAGTTTAGGTTGGTTTACATATGTTACTTGCCTAACTAAGAATACATTAGCTCCGCAGTGGGCATTTCCTTACCCAACAAGCTTCGTCTTGCGGGCTTCGGCTTCTATCATCATGGGCTTCTTTGCAATACGCACCAGGGTGACACAAACCTTAAGCCCAATTAGGCATACCCATGTCAGTAGCCCACGAGATTCTAATTGAGTCGTAGACTCGAGTCAAATCTCTAAATCATGACCTTCTTAAGATTGAACTCGAATATTTCGAATGCTATTATTTTTTCACATATTATGGGGATTTTGGCAAACGAGTCTAGTGCTTTCGACGGATCGGGAAATAGTTAATTGCTCTTGGGCATAAAACTTCCAAAGCCTACTTCAAACTCAAGTCCCCGGACTCGAATTCGGTATACTAGCGTAATTCAGTTCGGGCCGCGGAGGTCTTATCGATTTCTGAATTCCAGTTATTTTATATGGGTACCTAACGCGTACGTCAAGATTTTTCATCATATCGTTGATATGGATAATTTCTAGCAGAGCGTATTCTTGTGCGAATACTAGGCCGCACAGGACGGATCCTAGGGTCTTACCTTCATGCTACTTGGGAACATGGCATCCAGATTTCTATCGCGGCGGACGCGAACTGGGAATTTTTATATCGACTGCCTTGTTTGGCTGATGGATTAGCTGATTTCATCGGCTTGATTTTCGCCCATAAGTATATTTCTTCGAGTGCATCCTGCACGCTTCCGATATAAAAATTTGTAGTTTTACCATGTCTTATCTTTCGTCGGCGAGTTAGAAAAAATATCCCGTGTTTCCTGCTCATTCTGATAAAAAAAAACCTTTTGTTGACATACCGTTTCTGAATGCAGACTGGGTTTATGATACAAAAGAACTATAGTATGATTGCAATGAGAATTAAGAGCATCTTGAGCCGCGTCTCCCAAAGTGAGTCCGAATAAAGCGCCAGATCGAGCGTTTGGGGGCCACCGCCTCCTGGTACCGCTTTTGGAGCGCGTATGTTTCCAACCGCTTCCCCCCAAACAAGGCCCCAAAACATGTTAATAATACAAAATATAAAGTTTTTCATTCAAATTTGATTATATTTTACAACTTTAAATGAAAAACAGCTAGACGCCTTGGAGTTCATGGCTTGCGGTTCTCCGTTTGTGGTGTGGCGGAGGTGCGGTGCCTGATGGCGTTGGCTCTTCGTTCGGCAACTTTTGGCAAAGCTTGTTTCATGCTTTGCACCCTCGTTTCCTGGTTGAGTGTTATCTTAGTGCTGCTTGTTGGTTTTGTGGGTAGATTTGGCCGGTTTCTAGTGGTGGTCGGCCTCTGGTGGCGCTGCTTGCGATGGTGGAGTTGTTCATCGACGTGCATGTTTGTTGGCTCGCTCTTTGGGATTGCTCCAGCCCGACACGTTGCTAGACCAGCTCATGCTCCGATTCTACCTAGTCTTTGTAATGGTCATGCATGTTGTTCGCGTTTCCGGCGGTAGCTTCTTAGATAGTTGTATCTCTTGTGTGGGTGTATTGTTTGCTCTTGTAAGCTGAGCTCAGCACTTTATATCTTTTTCACCGTTGAAGATGTTATTAATTTAATGTTAGGCTTTTCGGCCTTTTATCTAAAAAAAATTAATCACGGACCTACCTGGGATAGACTGAGTCAACATCCATTGCACTCGTGCACTGATTAATCATTCATTTCCTCCTGTCATGCAAATATCATAATGTGCCCACAGCCACATCACTTTAGTGGGGCCCGCACACTACCTTTTCAAGTAGAAATGTACACTCGACATGCAGACAAGTTTTATTGTGTTGTTTAGTAAGAATGGGAAAGAAAATAAGTGGCTTTCATATGTTTGATGTGACTTGAATTGACGTTTTTTCGCCTTCGCACGTCCATTCTTGTCTTGCTCAGCATTCTGTTCTCTTCTACCTTAAGATCTTCATCAAACCTCCATATTTGTCCTGTGCTATTTGTCATCCAACTAGCCCGGGAATTATAGATTTATATTTACTATAAAAAAGGGACTAAGTGGTGTGCAAATTTTAGATGGCTTGACAGATGAAAATAAAATCGAACTATTTGATCTGAAATGCATTATGCATGTTCATCCACGAAAAGTCGTTGGAAACTTAAACTCGGATTTTGCCTCTCATATGTGTCAATGATATGAGAAGGTCTTGTTATTAATCTAGCCACATCCTTAATTGTTTGGCCAAGATCGAGCTAGTTTATTCTATATACAAGCATCTGGTCACTAATTTTGTACAGAAAGATAAGTATAGATTAGATGCTCCAGTCCAGCTTAATTAGGTCAGCTGCTCCTAGGCAAGGGCTACTCAATCCAGCCTCAGATCTCATTGTTCCAGGAAAAATGACAGGAGCTAAGTGAGAATTCATTCTGCCTCCACTACTACAAGCTAATGCCGCATGACTGTGTTTTCACCTTGTTAATTAATGGCCCTGTAATCATCCCCCCCCCCCTCTTTTCTTACCCCTGGATTTCTAAATGTGATCTTTTTTTACATGCTGCTAGTATCCATGGTGAAAAATAAAGAAACAAAAGCTTTACAAAATAAATAACTAATTCTTCCATTCCACGTTGTGTTGGAATCTTCCACAGCAGAGTGCATGTTAAATATTGTTCTCTTAATTTGTACTTATGATTTTACCAAAGCACCAGAAATTACTTAAGTAAACTTACTCACTGGTAATTAGTTCTTCAAAGCGACTATATTAACCAACAAAGCACGAGCAACTTGCCTCTCACACCAAACATATAATGATCTTGTTTAATCAGTTAGTACTAGTTTGATTGATACAAGAGTGGGCCCTCTTCTTCCATATGTGGCGATTCGTCTTGAAACTTTTCCTGATCAGATGATGTGTGCTGCTGGACCTAATGCCTTTCACCAATCCAGAAACACATGGATTATGCATCTTGTTCATGTATATGCAAACAAAGGTTTTATTTTTTCCTTTAGCATGTCAAGGTCTTCCCTTTTCCACCTCCCCAGCCACCATGGTGAGTTTTATCTAATCACGAGTGCTCCCTTTTGAGTGAGCATCTTTTGTCTTGTGTATTCATCACCAACCTTTCCCATGCATGACACATATATATAGGGAGGGAGAGGACACCTCCTTATCCACTATGGATTCCTTGCAATGGACCTACCACAAAATAATGTTCTTATTCATTCAGCTTTCTCAAATTATAGAAAAATTTGCTTGACTTTTATACGTGTCGTTATTTCTCTGACTGGGTTGTCTTTTATATTGTATTTCGACTCTGCATGTAAATTGTTGTGGTAGCAGAATTATGTAAACTTATTATACAACTTCTGAGAAAACAGTTATGGAAATAGTAATAATTAATTAGTTAGAAAAACATGAATATTATGACCTATCACAATCGCAAAGGTAGACAAATAAATATGTAATGTTGAGAGAATCCACCAAAGAGTAGATTATCTTCTTACAAAAGCGGTTCTGGAAGATAGGTTAGTCATGAATAGCTATTTTCTTGAAAAGGTCATGCATTCCTGCTTAAGGTAGAAATGGTATCAAAATAGATAAAATTCCATTAACCAACATACACGCCCATCTTCAATTTTTCCACAAGAGACGGAAAGTATACATGACTAATTGGAAAATTAATGAATGAGTAAAATAGTATGAGTAATGCTACATCTACAAAAAAATTCTACAAAAATCAGCTTACGAAAACACGTGGTAATCAGCCGGAGGGATCACACGCCTAAAATCATGAAGGGTTAGCGAAGTACACCAATCCATCTTCTCCACATCTGTCCGTAAGAGTCTTCCATAACCAGAATTCCGTAAGTCCAACATTACCGAAGTAGTATTATTTAGTTAAAGAGAAATTTTATTTAAGATTTTATGGGATATTAAAGCATCAAAATGATGCAACTAAATAGGCTTAATTTTTCCGAAGGACAAATAAATAGATTAGTAGCGGCCTCTGCAACAACATGATAACTAAGGATCGAGAATGGAGTAATATATATGTGCCAGTATATATATGATTGTTATCTATCTGAGAAAGGTTGTTATCTATTATTCGATGTTACCGTAAGGTTATTCCCTACCGAAGAAGAACATATTTTGGGTATGCATGTTTTTCTTGTGAGGGATAAATAAATTGTCCCGGCCTCTGCAATACCTCGATATCAAAGCATGGAGAACAAAACAATATCTATATATGTCTCTGTATTATTGTCATTCTTTGTGTGTGGGGAAGATTTGTATTCGTTGTTATCCAGAGGCTAAAAAAAGAAGAGATTTGTATGTCTGCGTTTATTCAAGTTACATTTTTAATACCAGTACAGAATATGTGCCAACGACCTGAAATGCTCTAGCACTAATGGAGAGGTGCCTAATGTTTTACAGAAGTCGAGAAAATTAATTTAGAGAATGTTCACTAGCTGACTTTGAGCCATAATGCCCATATCTTCTTCCAGCTACAAGATTTCCCCCCAAAAGTTCTGCATCCTTTCAGGCTTTAGTGCTCCATTAGCTTTCTGTGAATATAATATGGAAAAATAAAGTTCATGATCAATCCATCAGCAATTACACACTCTCACTCACTTAAAAGACTCTCAACAGAGAAAAGGTGCAGGTTGGCATATGTATGCATGCACACATTGTTAATTAATAAATGTTAGTGAACCACACATCATCGTCTCTTATGGCCAATGCTTGCTCAGTTTCTGCTGCTTTCTTGGCATTATTTTTTAGGATGAAAAAGTTCTTTGTATATATTAATTATTTGTTAGCTCCTTCTCCTCCTGAAGTGTTGGCGGTGACTTGGATGGGCACCAAACAAATTTGATGGTTTGTTCCCCATGAAGATTGCAGCGAGTGCACTAGTGTTGTTAAGCCTATGGAGAGAGCATTAGCAGTACAAGATTAACAGTCGCCTCCATTAGTTCGACCAAAATTGGTAGCTGCATTATATGTTCATCTGGCTGAGCTATCATCATCATTACCCACTGCTAGTCTGTCCACTTCCCTACAAAAAATGTGAAACACGATTGGGTTCAGTTGGGCCTGGACCCTTGACAGCTGCGGGCTGAAGCTTGCCCGGCCCATGCAATGCTAGACAATTCTTAATTTTCCATGGATTCCGCGTCTAGCTCAAAAACCTTATTTTAAAGCTAAAATGCTTCAAAGAAGTGCACAGCTAGTTAATATATACATGTAATCCAAATACTGAAATTTGGGATTTTATCCCAGTTCACATGGGGGTAATTTGATATGCATTGGGGGTTATAGGATACGGCCTGAGGTTGCCACATCATTGGGTAGGCCTAGGAATGGGCAGCTTGGCCTAGCCAAAAACACGAAACATGTAAAATCTCACATATTAATGCAAAAATAGGTTCATCATTACAATATATATACTCCAAAAATGAATAAAATAATATAAGATATTGAAAAATTGTTGTTAATTTTTTCAGGCCAAGTTGGGCTTGGCATTTTCACTTCGTAAAGGTCAGCCTAAAGCTCAGCTTGAACCGAGGATTCCCAGGTCTACCATCAAGATTTTGGGTTGAGCCGTGAGGGCAGGGTGATCATGATCAGGTGAACCACGAATCATTCTAAAGACGTAAATCACGTAGGTGTGCCATCAGTTAGAACTTAAAATACTTTTATGCTGATACATGTCAATTTGGTGTATGTTTCTTAGGGATGTTTTCCTAGCCTTAAGTAGGGTTATGCTTGCATATTTCGGAAGGCATAAGCGATGCCAAATGCAAGTTATTCTCATGGTTAGTGCTAAATAGTATCGTGGTATTTCCCCGCAAATAAACTTGTGCTCGGCGGCCACGCGTTCGGCAGAGTCCATTGGCAGCACACAAAGAGAGTATTAGACATGTTTGGGACCATCGGAACACCTATGGTAACATCCCTACTTTCGGTTTGCGGTCGATTCTACTATGAATGTTGTGCTTAGAACGAACTCGAGGAGATCTCATGATCGTCTATAGTGGTGGATGATTCGACATATGAGATGCGTGGTGGAAGATGGGAGATTTAGATGGATGACGCTTGGCAGGCCCCTAGACACACTTATACACATGGTATATGATTACATGCGCTGAGTCGGCTTACAAATGAGTGAAAATTCAAACAATATAATCCAAAACCGATTAGGGTTAGTTACAAATCATATTTTATAGAACCGTCATGGAGATCTTGGTGTGGCTTGCACTCCAAGATATGGGTGTTGCACGGGCCTTAGACAAAAGCACCTGGTTCGATAGACCGAGGTGCCCCTGGCCGAGTGTTCTGCCATCTGGCTTTGTGGGCCTAGCCGGGGGATCATGACTTCGTCACCTAATTTTATCTCAACAACAAATCGGTTGGATGATTCTTCATGTGATTTTGTCTGTTGGTGTCGGCAATGTCGAGTTACTGACCCATTTCTGTTGACCACTCATTCAACGATGTTATCTGGAATATTGTCAAGTTGTTCCAAGGCGAGATCTCTAATCCTGTACCTCTTGTGTTCTTGATGATCAACATGATTGTTGGGCGGGCATATCTTATTCCTAGTTTGGAATGATGTTCATGCTTGCATACTTTGGAGGCATGAGAGAGTTCAAAATTAAATTCTCTCATTGTTGGTGTTACATAGTTTTATCTCGACAACAAAGCTGGTGGCATGGTTCTTCTTGTGTGTTCGGTATACAATACTGTCAAACTCTATCGACGAGTTGGCGACTCCGGTACCTCTTGAGTTCTTGATGATCAATATTACTAATGGGAGGGGATCTCTTTGTCGTTGTTTAGAATAACTAGCACGGTGGCCCTCGCAAATGCGGGGGAAACATCTGAAATTGTCTACAAAATATATTTCTATAGTTTAATAGAAACTTAGGGTATTACATGATTGGAGTTAATACGGTTCTTTCTAGTCACCATAAATATTCCTCGACATAAATTTTCACTTTTGCGTGACACATATTTAATCATTCTTTTGTGGTAAATTAATTATTATTTTCTTAAAAGACTTACAATAAATATATGTCTTTTGCACATGGTGATATAACATAGTTAAATGAAATTAGTTTTATATTGCAAGATATGACATAGCTATTATTGGGTGTTTTTAGTGTGAGATAAATGTCAAATTTTACAAGGCGATTTTAGATCGATTTGAAGTTTAGAAAACTGGTATGTTGATGTCTAACTAATAATTTCTCGCCCAATAATGATTGGATATAGTTACTACGATCAATTAGTCATGTTCTATTATGTAGTAAATAAAGATACAACGGGTGTTTGATTATGTCGTGTGCAATCATGTAGATATAACGGTTCATATCTGTTGATAATAATTAAGGCTCACCAAATCTACTACCTCCATCCTAAAATTTAATGCTTTTTTTTTTGAAAAAGTCAAACCAAGTAAAGTTTGACCAAATTTTTGGAACAAACTATTAACAAATATAATATTTTGTAGATACTGTACGAAAATATATTTTATTATCTATTTAATGATATTAATTTTTTATTTTGCATGTAAATATTTTTTGGTAAAAGCTTAGTCAAACTTGACATAGTTTGACTTTTAAAAAATAATATAAGCCTTAAGTTTAAAAAATAATAATACTAGAAGTAACATACTTAGGTGGAGCGTAGCTCGGGATCTTGGCGGTCAGATCCGGGGCGATTTAGGGTTCATCTTTCCTGCTCTTCTGCTCCTCTGGTCGGAACGTGGTGCAACGGAGATGGGCGGCATCTCCCTCAATAAAGCCGCAGTTGGTGGCTACCTCCACTAGTAGAAAAGGAGGCTTCCATACGCCCCATTTAGTCCCCAAAATATTCGAACCGCGACTAATGGGGTCTTTAGTCGCGGTTCGGGAGGCGATCCGCGACCGAAGGTCTGGGCCCAGCGGGCTCGGTCGACAGCTGGTGGACGGGAGGGGCTTTAGTCGCGGTTGGCCAGGCCAACCGCGACTAAAGGTCCTCAGGCCTGGCCCGAAGGCCTTTAGTCGCGGTTGGCCAGGCCAACCGGGACTAAAGGCCCATCCATATAAATGCTCTTCAACACACTTCACTTAGCCATTTGGTGCCACTTCTATTCACAAGGGGGTGGTGGGTTTGCTTTTGGATCCTCTTATGCACACAAGGTGTTCGATGAAATGCCCGAGAGCATGAAACAAACATGATATGAAGTGTCCGAGCCACACTTGAGCTTTCTCATTTATTTTTTCTCCTCGATCGTGGTTAGCAACTTGAACCTTTCATATGTCATTGATAAAATATGCATGTGTGTAGTTCATTGTTTAATTTCTATTATTTCTAGCTAGTTAGTTTAACAAATGCATGATGGTTAATTATATACTTTATATAATAATAATGCAGATGAATCGGCAATGGATGTACGGTAACCGACTCTCCGGCGAGTTCATTACGGGTTTGAATGATTTCCTCATAGTGGCTAATGCGAACAAGCAGGGGGGTTTTGTTATGTGTCTATGTGTTGCCTGTAAGAATCAGAAGGGTTACTCTTCCTCAAGAGACGTTCACGTGCACCTGCTTCGGCACGGTTTCATGCCAAGCTATAATTGTTGGACCAAGCATGGAGAAAGAGGGGTTAGAATGGAAGAAGATGAAGAAGGGGATGATATCGATGACAACTATCTTGATCATTTCGGTGATACTTTCATGGAGGATGCTGAAGGTGGGGAAGGTGAAGGGGAAGGTGAAGGGGAAGGTGAAGAAGAGGCACATGATGAGCCCGCCGATGATCTTGGTCGGACCATTGCTCGATGCACGGAGACGCCGCGAAACCGAAAAGGAGAGGGAGAATTTGGATCGCATGTTAGAGGATCACAAAAAGTCGATGTACCCAGGATGCGATAATGGTCTGAAAAAGCTGGGCTGCACACTGGATTTGCTGAAATGGAAGGCACAGGAAGGTGTAGCTGACTCAGGATTTGAAAATTTGCTGAAAATGTTGAAGAATATGTTTCCAAAGAATAACGAGTTACCCGCCAGTACGTACGAAGCAAAGAAGGTTGGCTACCCTCTAGGTTTAGAGGTTCAGAAGATACATGCAAGCATTAACGACTGCATCCTCTACCGCGGTGAATACGAGAATTTGAATGAATGCCCGGTATGCACTGCATTGCGTTATAAGATCAGAGGCGATAACCCTGGTGACGATGTTGAGGGCCGAAACCTAGGAAGAGGGTTCCCGCCAAGGTGATGTGGTATGCTCCTATAATACCACGGTTGAAACGTCTGTTCAGGAACAAAGAGCATGCCAAGTTGTTGCGATGGCACAAAGAAGACCGTAAGTCGGACGGGGAGTTGAGACACCCCGCAGATGGAACGCAATGGAGAAAGATCGACAGAGAGTTCAAAGATTTTGCAGCCGACGCAAGGAACATAAGATTTGGTCTAAGTACGGATGGCATGAATCCTTTTGGCGAGCAGAGCTCCAGCCATAGCACCTGGCCCGTGACTCTATGCATCTACAACCTTCCTCCTTGGTTGTGCATGAAGCGGAAGTTCATTATGATGCCAGTGCTCATCCAAGGTCTGAAGCAACCCGGCAACGACATCGATGTGTACCTAAGGCCATTAGTTGATGAACTTTTACAGTTGTGGAGCAAACCTGGTGTACGTGTGTGGGATGAGCACAAAGAAGAGGAATTTGACCTACAAGCGTTGCTTTTCGTAACCATCAACGATTGGCCTGCTCTTAGTAACCTTTCGGGACAGACAAATAAGGGATACAATGCATGCACGCACTGCTTACATGAGACTGAAAGTATATATTTGGGTAATTGTAAGACGAACGTGTACCTGGGGCATCGTCGATTTCTTCCCCGAAATCATAACGTAAGAAAGAAAGGCAAGCATTTCAACGGCAAGGCAGATCACCGGCCGAAGCCTGCCGAACGTACTGGTGCTGAGGTATTTGATATGGTCAAGGATTTGAAAGTCATCTTTGGAAAGGGTCCTGGCAGACAATCAGTTCCGCAGGGAGTTGACGGGCACGCACCCATGTGAAAGAAGAAATCTATATTTTGGGAGCTAGAATATTGGAAAGTCCTAGATGTCCGCTCTACAATCGACGTGATGCATGTTACGAAGAATATTTGCGTGAACCTGCTAAGCTTCTTGGGCATGTATGGGAAGACAAATGGTATAAAGGAAGCACGGCGGGACCAGCAATGTTTGAAAGACCCAGATGACCGGCATCCGGAATGGTTTCAAGGTCGTGCCAGCTACGCTCTTACCAAATAAGATAAGGTCATCTTTTTTGGATGCCTGAGCAGTATGAAGGTCCCGTCTGACTTCTCGTCGAATATAAAGGGAATAATAAATATGGCGGACAAAAAGTTCCAAAACCTGAAGTCTCACGACTGCCACGTGATTATGACGCAATTGCTTTCGATTGCTTTGAGGGGGCTCCTACCGAAAAATGTTCGAGTAGCCATTGTGAAGCTATGTGCATTCCTCAATGCAATCTCTCAGAAGGTAATCAATCCATAAGATCTACCACGGTTACAGAACGATGTGGTCCAATGTCTTGTCAGTTTCGAGTTGGTGTTCCCACCATCCTTCTTCAATATTATGACGCACCTCCCGGTTCACCTAGTCGAAGAGATTTCCATTCTCGGTCCCGTATTTGTACACAATATGTTCCCCTTTGAGAGGTTCATGGGAGTATTAAAGAAATATGTTCGTAACCGTGCTAGGCCGTAAGGAAGCATCGCCAAGGGCTATGGAAATGAGGAGGTAATTGAGTTTTGTGTTGACTATGTTCCCGACCTTAAGCCGATTGGTCTTCCTCAATCGCAAGCACGAGGGAAGACTAAGTGGAAAAGGCACGATCGGAAGGAAATCAACGATATGTATGGACGGCCATTCTATGACCGAAGCACACCACACAGCTTCGCAAAATTCCAGCTTGGTGGCTCCGTACTTCGAGGAACACAAGAATATTTTACGCTCGAACAACCCGGGGAAGCCTGAATCCTGGATTAGAAAGGCCCACATGGAGACTTTCGGCGGTTGGTTGCGAAAACATTTAATGAATGATAATGATGTTGGAGATCAGCTGTACACGTTGGCCAAGACACCATCTTCGACTATAACGACTTTCCAAGGGTACGAGATAAATGGGAATATATTTTACACGATCGCCCAAGATAAAAAGAGCACCAACCAAAACAGTGGTGTCCGTTTTGATGCAGCAACCGAGAATGAGAAAAAGGTCACATATTATGGTTACATAGAGGAGATATGGGAACTTGACTATGGACCCTCCTTCAAGGTCCCTTTGTTCCGGTGCAAATGGTTCAAGCTAACAGGAGGTTGGGTAAAGGTGGACGAGCAATACGGAATGACAATGGTGGATTTCAACAATCTTGGTTACCTTGACGAACCATTCGTCCTAGCCAAAGATGTCGCTCAGGTTTTCTATGTGAAGGACATGAGTAGCAAATCGAGGAAAAGGAAAGATAAGAAAATGAGTACATCATGCGATGATCCAAAGCGCCACATAGTTCTTTCAGGGAAAAGAAACATCGTGGGAGTGGAGGACAAAACAGACATGTTAGAAGATTATAATATGTTTGGGAAAATTCCGCCCTTCAAAGTGAACACTGATCCAAGCATTCGGTTAAATGATGAGGATGCTCCATGGATACGGCACAATCGTAAGCAAGGGACACAAGGGAAGAAATGATGTGTAATAATTTATTGTACCAAACTTTGTTGGAATGGATCATGTGAATTATATTATATGTGATGTGTTTGGTCTCCATTTTCGAATGATTCGATTGATTCGAGATACCACTGATGATACATGAAATTTGAACTACAGACAATGATGTGAAGGACATGCCTAGGCTTAGGAGTACATCTTGGAATATTGGAGTGATTTAGTCATACTCCTGCCTAGGCCTATAATATGCATACTCGTAGTCTTCGTAGTTGCCGCCGTTGTACTGGTAGTCGTCGCCTTCTAAGTTGCCACCGTCGTCGTCGATGTCGTCGTCGCTGTCGTCGGGTGGCGCTCGTGGCTCGAACCTCGACTGGTACTGAGGGTACCGCAGGCGGGGGATATCGCCGGCCGTGATGTAGTCCATGACGCTCTGTAGAGTCCGGCCGCCCCACCATAGTCGACGGCCGGCCTCGTGGAAGTTCCCAGGAGGCAGACCATCCTCCTCATACCTGGCGAGCGCCCTCTCACGCCGATTGATGAAAAAGGCGTCCCAAGTCTGCTGGTTGTCGGGATGCCAGCGGGGATTCATCCGCTGCTCCGGCGTGAGGTTGAGGTAGTAGTGGTTCGTGATGGCCGCCCGGCGCGCAGTACCCTGAGGGACGGGAGGGACCGGCATGCCGCCGGCGCTTAGGCTCCAGCCGGCGGGGACGCGGTAGCCCGGTGGACAAGGGTAGTTCGAGGCGCAAAGCTCCTCCACCTGCTGGTAGTTTAGAGTGGGTACGGTGGAAGCCATGAGAGTGTGATGAGAGATTGTAGAGATGTGATAATGCTGGCCAAGCCGAGCTACATATATAGAGTGAGAAATGGCTGGAAAAAATGTGGGCGGGAAGACAGGAGGCGGGAAGACAGTGGCGGGAAGAAATGTGGGCGGGAAGACAGGAGGCGGGAAGACAGAGGCGGGAAGAAATGGCGGGAAGAAGAGGAATCCAGAGCTGGTCATCTAACCTTTAGTCCCGGCTGGTGGGTGCAACCGGGACTAAAGGTGGTTTTTGTATCATCTAACAAAACTGTCGGTGGGATAAGGACGTCTGGGTAAGCTTTAGTCCCGGTTGGTGGGTGCAACCGGGACTAAAGCTGTCGGCAGGATAAGGACGCGTCGGGAAAATTTTCCTGCAAGCCCGTGAAAGACTCCATCTCCTCTAACAGTGTTGGGGAAAGGGTTGGAAAATCTCCCGTGGCGCAGCTTCTCGAAGATGTCGTTGGTGCACACGCCCTAAGGCATCTTCGGAAGTTGCGCCTCGGGAAAATTTTCCTGCAAGACAGAGGTGGGAAGAAATGGCGGGAAGAGGGGGGGCGGGAAGACAGGAGGCGGGAAGACTGAGGCGGGAAGAAATGGTGGGAAGCGGGGGCGGGAAGACAGGAGGCGGGAAGACAGATACGGGAAGAAATGGATTTTTCTGAATTTTTTGATAAATTATTTATATTTTTCTGATTTTGAAATGAATTAGTTTTATTTTTATGAATTTTTTGATATATTATTTGTTTTTTTCTGATTTTGAAATGAATTAGTTTTATTTTTATGAATTTTTGATATATTATTTCCATTTTTAAGATTTTGAAATGAATTAGTTTTATTTTTCTGAATTTTTTGATATATATTATTTGTATTTTTAAGATTTTGAAATGAATTAGTTTTATTTTTCTAAATTTTTTGATATATTATTTGTATTTTTAAGATTTTGAAATGAGTTAGTTTTATTTTCTGAATTTTTTGATATATTATTTGTATTTTTAAGATTTTAAAATGATTTACTTTTATTTTTCTGATGTTTTTTAAAAACAGAAAAAACACCTTTAGTCGCGGTTGGACCGCGACTAAAGGTTCTTTCCGCGGGAACCCAGAATTCGGGCGAAAAAATCTTTAGTCGAGGTACACCAACCGCGACTAAAGGGGCGCCCCTATAAATTCGCGCGGCCGCGCCACATTCTCATCTTCTCCGCCGAAGTTACGGAGAACCGAAGCCCCTGCAGCGCCTCTCCGTCGTCAGGCTGCCCGAGCCGAGACCGTCGCCGCGCCTCGACGCCGTCGCCGCGCCCTCTCTCTCGCCAACCGCCGCCGCGCCTTCTCTCGCCGACGTCCGCCGCCGCGCCCTCTCTCTCTCGCCGACGACCGCCGCCGCGCGCGCGCCCTCGATCGACGCCGTCGCCGCCCTCGTCGTCGCCGCCGAAGCCCCCGCCGCGGAGTGTACGTGTCGCTGCCCGAGCCGCGCACGCTAGCCGATCGAGATCCCCGCCAGCGCCGCCGCCACACACACACACAGAGAGGGAGAGGGGCGCGCGCAGGCCAGTACACACGGGCGGCGCCCCTTCTCTCAATTTTTTTTGTTTTTTTTACTTAACAAAAATTTAAACTTATTAACAAAAATCTTCACTTAACAAAAACGGTAACTTAACAAAATGAATTAGTTTTGAAATGAAAGAGTTTTTTTTACTTAACAAAAATTTAAACTTAACAAAAATCTTAACTTAACAAAAACGGTAACTTAACAAAAATTATTTTGTTTTTTTAACTTAACAAAATTTTAACTTAACGAAGGGGGCGGCGATGGGGCGGTGCGGGGTTTTTTTTTGTTTTAACTTAACACAAATCGGAGAACCAATCCCGCGCGTATACGGAGGGGGCGGCGAGGTGCGCCGCCCCCCTCGCCGCCCCTCCGTATACGCGCGGGCTTTTTTTTTGTTTTTTTAAGCGAGAGAGAGAGAAACACACCGACCCCGCGCGTATACGGAGGGGGTGGCGAGGGGCGCCGCCCCCTCGCCGCCCCCTCCGTATATGCGCGGGGTAGTCGGTGTTTCTCTCTCCTCTCTCTCGCCTTTTCGCCACCGCCCTTTCGCCACCGCCACCGCCCTTTCGCCACCGCCGCCCCCCTTTCGCCCCCGCCACCGCCCCCCTTCCGCCACCACGCGTACGCGCACGCGTCCTCTCACGCGCCACAGTAATGTTTCTTTAATTAATTAGTTTTTACTACATGTCTTCAGGACTAACATATGGCAGACGATAGAGCTGACCCGATTCTGGAAAGCTATGATCTGGAAGCCGAAGCACATATAACCGCCCTCATAAATGGCGATATTGAGTATGTGTCGGAAGAAGATGAAGAAGATGTCTCTTCTTATCTGAACCTTGACGGTGAAGGTGTTGGTGAATGTCGAGAAGGTGATGACGAAGGAAGAATGGAAGTTATTGAAATGTTTGCCTCCGGAGGGCAAACGACAAACGACGATCTCGAATTAGCAACCACCTCCGGTGAGGTATATATATACATTGAGCCTCTGGTGATACAACAACTTACTAATTTGAATAAATATGTATTAACGCGACTCTCTTTCTTTTTTTAGCCCTCGGCCAGATCGTCGAAAAAATCGAGTACGACAAAGCGTGGCAAAACCAAGAAGATGAAACAAGGAGAAACATATACCATCGATGTTGTCAGTGAAACCGGCAGGCCGCTGGAGCCCCAAAAGCACTACACAAAGTTTATCAACCAATGCGGAGTCGTTGTTAGAGACAACGTCCCGATCACCGTCCAGGAATGGAATGAGCCAAAGAAGGCACGTCTTGGTTTCAGTTTTGTCGACAAGAGAACGAAAAAGGATTGCTGGAGAAAGCTTATGGAACATTTCATTCTACCTCCGGAATTCAACAAACGCGATGAACAGGGTAACGAGATTCCGGGTGGACGTGAGAGGACGAGGCTAGTCAAAGAGTTCGCTCTTCAGAAGATGGCCGAAGCATTCCGGAACTTCAAGAAAAATTTGGCCCGTGACTATGTCAACCAGAACAAGACTCCGGATTTCAATGGACAATATGAGAAACTGAAAGATGATTGGCCCGAATTTGTGAGGCAAAAGAAATCGGAGCATTTCAAGGCCATATCGCAAAAAAATAAGGTAAATGCGGCTAAGAAAGCGTACAATCATATTATGGGGCCAGGAGGATACCGCCCTTCGGAGCCTAAGTGGGAGAAGATGGAGAACGACATGAGGGAGCGAGGAATCCCTCTAAGTACAGAGGGATGGGACCCAAGGGCCAAAAGCTGGTGGTACGGGCATGGGGGATCGCTAGACCCCGTTACAGGGATGTGTGTTCACCGGAAGAAAGCATTTAAACCCACCCAAGCCCTTATTGACGCAATGACCCAAGCTCAAGAGGGGAAGATCAAGTTCAACAGAGAGAACGACGCGCTTGAAAGGATCGTATGCCGCACCTAGAGGGGGGGTGAATAGGTGCTAACCAATTTTTACTTCTTTTTCAATTTAGGCTTGACACAAAGGTAAATTCTCTAGATATGCAACTATGTGAATTTACCTATATGACAAGGTCAACGACTAAGCAAGATATAGCTACGCAATATATAGGGGAGATAATAGGATAGAGGAAACCGAGAGTGGAGCACGCGGAGACACGGAGTTGATTCCCGTAGTTCTCTTCCTTTGCAAGAAGGTACGTCTACGTTCGGAGGAGTGTGGTCGCTACGAAAGCCAGACCAACGCCACGAAGGCTTCACTCGAGTCTCCTGTGAGCACCGCCACGAAGGCCTAGCCCACTTCCACTAAGGGATTTCCTCGAGGCGGAAACCGGGCCTTTACAAGGTTCTTGGGGCACACATCCACAACCAAATTGGAGGCTCCCAAATCTGTAACAACAACAACAAGAACAATATCAAGTACAAATATCTAGGGTTTCTCAAAAGAGGAACACTAGCAATGGGCCCTCAAGCATATGAGGGGGAATGCAAATTGCTTCGATGAAGATGTAGATCGGGGTCTTCTCCTTCGAATCTCCAAAGATCAAGAGCTTTGGTTGGGCGGAGGAGGAGATCTTGTGATTCTTGTGTTTCTTGTGTTTCTTGAGTTGGCTCTAATGGTGATGAACTTGGGGAATGATTGAGCAGCTTGGGGAGGAGGGAGAAGGGGGGTATAAATACTCCCTTCGAAAATCCAGCCGTTGGGGCTTTTCGGGGGCCGGATAATCCGGTGTAAGTGAGGGCCGGATAATCCGGCCTTTGGGAATTTCCGGGCAAAAGTCCGCCCCCCTATCCAGGGTATCATCGCTAGAAAGTCCTTAGCCGATTTTCAGGGGCCGGATATTTTGCAAATATCCGGCCCGGAAAATCCGGCCTGGAGAAAAACAGCCAGCTTCTTTTCATCTTGTTTTTCCACACAAAACAACCATATACATGTATGTATCTATTCTCTGCACCACTTCATCAAACATTAGTGTATCACATATATTGAAATCAAACATTCAAAACATAAACCGAGAGATGTTCTTTCAATCTCCCCCTTTTTGGTGTTTGATGACAATATACGGATTTGCAAATAAAATCACTAGAGAGAACCAACATGTTGGCAAAATATAGAGGCACTCCCCCTACATGTGTGCATACAAGTAATTTGCATTTGAATACAAATGCACAACACATAGGTACGAGGTGCCTCAACACAAGATATCCAACATGAGCTCAACATAAGAGACATAGGCATATATAAAGTTGAGACAAGGTGATAGAGATCATACCCATATGGAGATATATAATACCGGATATATAAAATAACACACCATATCATAAACCTTGGTCTCAACATATAGAATTCCGAAATCCTTAACACAATGTCTCACAACCACACATAACATAGTTTTGAACGAACAAACCAAGCCAAAATAGTTCAAATAAATGACATAAAAGAGGACACAAGCGATAAAGGAATGGTAAACGCATATGCTTGTGCCCTACCCATGCAAATCCCGTAGAGAAGACCTAAATAGAACACTTCTCCCCCTTTGGCATCGAGACGCCAAAAAGGGGAAAAGCGTGATGCTACGCGTCCCACGGAGATCACTCGGAGCCCGACTCGGAGACATACTCGTCATCACTGTCAGCAGCTGGAGGAGAGTCGCGTGCGATGTTGGCCCTCTGAATACTCTGCTCAAGGTCAGTCCACGGAACCTGGGAAGAGTGCCACCCACTGTAGGCGGGGTGAACTGGAGGCTGAGGCGGAGGTCCTTGCTCACCACTGAGCCTGTGAAGAATGACCGCCTGAGTATGCTGAATCTCTGAGCGCTGATGGCTGGCCTCATAGTTTTCCTTGTGAATCTCAATGTTCATGCACAGAACATTGCGCTGAAACCAACTAAGCTTCTTCACATTCTTCTGAATCACGGGGGTAGCAACAGGGCGACCGGGTGCAAAGACACTAGAGCGGGCATCACCCATAAAAGAGCCAGAAGCTGGTGCAGCACGGGGAACTGGCTTCTTCTTGTAGGCTTTCTTGAAAGTGTGACTCTCTGTAGGGAATCGACCCAAGTCTTCAGTAAGAGCAGCAGTGTTGTTGATTAGAAGCTGAATGTATGGAGCATAAGGCATAGTGGTCCGGGAAACCATGGTATCATGAATCTCATGAAAGATGTAGTCCATGATATCAAGAGTGAAATCAGATTCCTCATCACCATCCTGAGCACACTGAAAGGCGTGATGCATAAGGTCCACCAGAGTACCTCGGAGAGCATCATTATTCCCACCACTGGGAGCAATGGTGGCTCTAAAGAAACGAAGCAGCTGACCATAGATAGGTAGAAGCCCCCTGGTAGTCCCAACAGCTCCAGACTAGTCATATAGATCAAATAGCACATTCTTATCAGTCTTCTGAGGGCCATGAAGGCGGCGACCACCTGCCTCGGGAAGGCCAAGAATCGAAGCAAACCAGCGTAAAGTTGCCTCACATTGGGTGGAGCCAGTCATCCACATCATAGTGCGCTCTTCATCCTTCTTGAAGGCTAGTGTAGCAAAGAATTGCTTGATCAACTCAGGACTGTAGTCACACTGTACCTTCATAAGCTCCTGCAAACCCATCCTTCCGGTGACCCAAATGGCATCCTCAAAGTGATCATTCACAGCCAGAAGTTCCACATCAATGGCTTGCATAGGTCTCACCTTCTTCATAGGTTCATAGATGTCCTTGAAGATGTACCACTGCTCCATGCACCAGAAGCGCTTATCCTCAATATCAAAATCCCTCTCAATGTCTTCATACCAGTTCTTCTGTCGGATAGCAGCATAAGAGATACTATCCATAGACTTGTAGTTCTCCCTTGGTGCCTTGCCTTTCCGCTGCAGAGTGGCGGACTTCCGAGGAGCGTTCTGTGCAAACTCATCACTCGACCTTTGATTTCGAGTACGCCTCCGAGAACCAATACCTGTGATAGACAAAGATGGATAGCAAAGAGAAGATAATGCTCATAAGTCATGTACTGATACAGTAGTGTACTATAGAGACATACTATGAGTCGGTAAAAGTTTAGACATGATAGATTGAATCAAAACTGCAGCAGCAACATAGCTCCAGGCCGGATAATCCGGTGTCCCCAAGGGGCGGACAATCCGGCCGGGCCGGATAATCCGGCCATCGCGGGGGCCGGATAATCCGGCCCTGCGAATCTGCAGAAATCTCAAGCAAAAACTTGTCTAGAACCAGATCGGCCTCATAGCATGCAAATGTAGTATACTACACACGATTTGGAACAACTAGACAACATCCCCATCAAGAAAATAGCACATATAAATCACAACACCTAGGGTTAGGGATTGTGAGCCATACCCTCTTCCATTGGAGGAGCCACTTGGAGGGGATGAAAGCTAGGGAGGAGGAGCACCCGAACCACCCAAAAACTCCGAGAGGGAGCGGACGGGGCGGCTCCGGCGAGGAGGAGGAAGTCCGGCAGCTATGGAGGAGAGAGAGGGCGCGTGGGGGAGACTGGTTGCTGTGGCAACCGTCCACCCCGCGGCCTCTCCTAAATCCCCTTCGCAACCAGCCCAGGCCGGATAATCCGGCCCTAAGTAAGGGCGGATAATCCGGCCGGGCCGGATTTTTCGGGTTGCCCTAAGGCCGGATTATCCAGTTTTCTGGAGAATTCCAGAACACCGGAAAACCTGCCTATCTTTTGTTGGTTATTTGCATATGCCCATATGTGATGCAATAAGACATCACGTCACATATAAGATGCAAATTGACTAATAAGATGGGACAGCCGAGATCATCCGGCCGAAACTCCTCAAACTCCAAGTTTTTACCAAAACATGACATAGGAGCAAGATGGAAATGGCTTATAGATGAGTGTAGGCTTGGGTTAGAACGATCGAACTATTAATGGTACATGATCACTCACGTTTGCAAGATACGAGCAAATAAGGCCAAGCTAGAGTGATTTCCCATAAGAACAAGTAGATGTCAAATAAAAGGCATTTAAGATCCAAATAACCTCAACTCATATATGAGTGCGGTGGCCTAGGCCACCATATATGAGTGTTATGGCATGGCACCGCGAAGATATATCTTGGGCCCAAAACCACTACTCACAATTGAAGCTCACATATCAACATTTGATATAAAGAGAATGATTTCTTAATGTCGGCATTATGGGGGGAGGGATAGCTCAATAGTTTAAACCGCACTCCCCCTATTTCCATGCCCACATCTAAACCAAATAAAGTTTTGAGACAAAGGTGTGTTTGCAAGATGGTCAAGCTATATACTCCTTGAATCAATGATATTTAGCTCATTCCTCAAATATCAAAACCTTGCTTCATCAAGAGGCTTCGTGAATATATCGGCAAGTTGATCTTTGGTAGGAACATAGCATAGCTCAATATCACCACGGGCAATATGATCCCTAATAAAATGATTCCGGATCTCAATATGCTTCGTTCTTGAATGTTGCACCGGATTATAAGCAATCTTGATGGCACTTTCATTGTCACATAAAAGAGGCACTTTGTCACAAGTGACACCGTATTTCTTTAAAGTTTGCCTCATCCATAACAATTGAGTGCATCCACTTGCGGCGGCAACATATTCGGCTTCGGCGGTGGAGAGAGATATACAATTTTGCTTCTTAGAAGACCAACACACCAAGGACCTACCAAGGAATTGGCAAGCCCCGGAGGTTGATTTCCTATCATCCTTGTCTCCCGCCCAATCCGCATCGGTGTATCCATTGAGAATGAAACTTGAGCCTTTAGGATACCAAATACCATATCTTGGGGTATCAACTAAATATCAAAAGATTCTTTTGAGAGCCATCATGTGGCTCTCCTTAGGAGAAGCTTGATACCTTGCACACACACCAACACTCAACACTATGTCCGGTCTAGATGCACAAAGGCAATCATGGAGCGATATACCTTTTGGTCCACCTCTTTACCATTGGGATCAAGTGCAAGATGACATTTGGTAATCATTGGAGTTGCTACGCCCTTCATTTCCGTCATCTTGAACCTCTTGAGCATGTCTTGGAGATATTTTGCTTGATTGATGAAGGTCCCTTCTCTCAATTGCTTGATCTCAAAACCAAGAAAGAACCTCATCTCTCCCATCATAGACATCTCAAACCTATCGGTCATAAGCTTTGAAAATTCATCATTGAAAGCTTTGTTAGTAGAGCCAAAGATAATATCATCAACATATAATTGGCAAACGAAAAGCTCCCCATTGACCCTATTAGTAAAAAGAGTGGGATCGATTAGCCCAACATCAAACCCACGGTCTATCAACAATTCTTTAAGGTGCTCGTACCAAGCTCTAGGAGTTTGTTTGAGACCATAAAGTGCTTTATCAAGCTTATAGACGTGGTTAGGAAAGTCGAGATCCTCAAACCCCGGGGGTTGCTTAACATAAACCTCTTCATGCAAAGGACCATTAAGAAATGCACTTTTCACATCCATTTGTTGTAACTTAAAGTTATGATGTGATGCATAAGCAAGAAGGATACGGATGGACTCAAGGCGAGCCACGGGAGCATAAGTTTCTCCAAAGTCAATTCCTTCAATTTGAGAGAAACCTTGAGCCACCAATCTTGCCTTGTTCCTCACCACATTTCCAAACTCATCTTGCTTGTTCTTGAAAATCCATTTAGTGCCTATAACATTGTGGCACCCCTTTGGCTTCTCTACTAAGGTCCATACTTTATTGCGCTTGAAGTTGTTGAGTTCATCGTGCATAGCTTCCAACCAATCCGAATCTTCAAGGGCTTCAAATACTTTCTTGGGTTCCACCAAGGAGATATAAGCATGATGATTGCTAAAGTTAGCCAATTGCCTTCTTGTGGAAACCCTTCCTCTTACATCACTTAGGACCTTCTCATGAGTGTGCTCAAGAATTTCCAAGTTCCTATCTCTTCTTGCTAGACGACGGGCCTCGATCTCGTCCTTGGTTCTTCTTGGCCTTGGAGGTATCACATGATCAACTTGATCATTTGGGTCCCCGTCTTGACCTTCAATTTGAGCTTCCTCAATTTCTTGAGGTTGCTCAACATCATGTGCTTGATCTTGGACATCATTCGGTGAGGACCAAATATCAAATGGATACTCAACGGAGCCATCATGAATCCTTGGTTGATCTTGTCCTTGATCTTGCAAACCAGAACAACCGCAACGGCCGCCTCTACCACCTGAATGCAGCAGAAGCACAGGAAGCACCTCAGGCCATGCCAAGTATGTTTCCTGTTAATCCAATTGCCCAATCTCTCTTAGGAACCTAACTTTTCTTAAAATCTCGGGACGAGATTTGTTTAAGGGGAATGGTTTGTAACATCCCAAAAATTTCAAAACAAAGAAAATGAATTTCCCCTTTTTCCAAATTTTGGAACCAACAAAAACTTTTCTTGAATTAAGTTTGATACATAGTACTCATGCTTAATTCTTGTGCTATTGTCATAATTGTTTGTTGAAGCATATGAAATGATCTTAAACCCTAAAACCTCACCCCTCTTTTCACCACCCAAGTTAATTAAAAATAAAAAAAGAAATCAAATAAGAAAAAGGGCCTATGTGCCTATGGCTATTTTTGGTAAAACTTTTACCTAGGCTTTTCTACCTTGTTTAGAGGTTTTGAAAACATCAACAAACCTAACCTAGTACTTACCAACCAAATCAAGTGAGAAACAAAAATAAAATAAACATATGCATAGAGGCATATATGGCACATAGCCATATTACCAAAACTTGATCTAAGCACCTCTACCTTGCCCAAATGGTTTGAAACCAACCCTAGCCGCCACCCTCCCCATCTCCCCTCCCGCCGCCGTCGGATCCTAGTGGGGCGAAGACCGTGCGGGGGAATGATGGTGGTAGTAGAATGTCCCTCCATCATAGCTACGAGGTGTGGCTTCGGCGGAGGATCTTGAGCGGGTGCCTCGGGACGGCGTGTGTGTGGCCATGGAACCGGTCACGCAGAGATGTGGCCTCCTCCACCTTCCACGGTGAGGGGGAGACGGTTGTACGGCTGCTGAAGCGGGTGTGTATGCCACCATCGACGGCAATGCTCGTGGGTGTCGTATTTCTCGTAGGAAGTTATGGTGGGGTGACTCTCTCTACATTATTTCCGTGGAAACCTCAGATCTAGGGGAGAACATGCCATCTACCATCGTCGGCGGCATGGTGCAGCGGGGTCTCGATCATGAATGTGGGATGATGGACGCGCACAGGGCGGTGGTGCCATCTGGCATCATGGCGGCGTCGAGGGCACTCCCGGAAAGGTCAATGCATTGATCCCTCTTGGATATGGGTTCACGGAAGACGGAGGTAGCGACCTCTACGGTGTGTACGTTGGTGCATGCTGAGGGTTTGCTAGACCGGTTGTGCTTCTTACTCGCCAATAGGTGGTTTGGTGAGGATTTTTGGTTTTCTAGATGATGTGCATTGGTGTCATATCAGGCACTGGCCCTGTTCACGATTACCCCCTTCATCGGTAGGTGTAGCGATGTTGATAGGATGGTGGCTTCGAGTTGATCTTTGTATCTCTCTCTTAAATCTTTGTTCAATAATATAATAAAAATATATGTGCATCATTTGTATGCGTAAGCTCGGGAAAATCCTCCATTTCGAAAAAATCAATTATTATTGTGTTCAATGCATAGCTTTATGGTGGACCATCGAAAATGAAAATGCATGCCTCGTTAATAGCCCAGACATGTTATAGCTCGATAGTTCATATGCCCAGTTGTAGCACAAGAATTCCTATAACAGATGAAAATGGTAGTTCATTTAACGGACGAAAATGCCCGATAGTTCATATAACATATGAGAACACATGCCTCTTATTGCCCGACAGAGAGCGTCAATATGGCCAACAAGTTATCCCCGTGAAGGTCACGGGTTCAACAGAATTCCTGCCTCGTCTGACCGGAGGAGCACCGGGGCAAGTGGCTTCAACTCCGGCGCATTGCTCCTCTCCGTCGGCAAGAGATCCAAGAGCGGAACATGCGCAGGTAGTGTCCATTCAGAAGCATGTAACTTGAGTCCACGGGAAGTTCCACACCTTGCGTGTGTTCACCGAATTCATGCTCCTCAACTTAGAGGAGCACCTCCTAGGGTGGGTGGCTACAAGGGAAGACGTGGCGTGGTTGTCGATGTCACGTGAGCTGGCAAGAAAAATCAGTTCTTCTCCGTGCCCGCACCAGGCCTCCTCCTCCGCCAAGCTGCTCGACCCCAACTGCCTCTCCATCTAGAACGATGGCCTTCTATAACATCGCGGCAGTGCAGTCATGGACGCAGGTCAAGGACGCGAGGACGCAATCACAACAGCGACCCACATCGTGGATTGTTATTGTTTTGCTACTTTGTTGAGAGTTGTTAGCTTGACCAGCAGCCGCGGGCCGGCGCATATACTCGTGAAGGTTAAACTATTGTTGAGATAAGATAATTTTGTTACCCAAGTGTGTTAGTTAGTGAAGATAAGGTTTGTTAGTTCCACCGATAGTGACATTTAGTATGTAAATTTTGATAAGTGTGGCATCATGAGAAGCATGATATTGCATGTTTCACCTTAATAGTAAAGATTAGTAGTTCATCTGCAACACTTCAAGTGAAAAATATACCAAGCAACATTTTAAGTGTTAATACATATTGATAATCTTCCAAATTTATTAGCTTATCACTGAAGTTTAATCTTGAAAATACCATACGACCAAGTAAACCCACAGTCATTGTCTTTATCCTCATTAGATGAATCAGATCAATGGTAACCTGCAGTCATTGGTCTTCAAAATCAATGTATGAATCAAATCAACTGGAAACAGAATATGTAGAACCATCATCTATTAGATTGGTGTGTGAAATATCTGGTTTAACTTTTGTCTATGATATAATGATGTAGAAACATTCTTCGGTTTCAGATTTACCTTTAATAGTAAAGATTGTCGACAAACACATTTCGAATGCAACATTAAATTAGGGGGCATGTTTCGTAAGACATGGATCCACCTATTAGCCAAACTGCATGGAGCCTAGGTTACTTTTCATGTGTGTTGCATAATTAGTTTTCTACGACAACAGTCAAAATTTTCATTGCTAATGTTATGTAGCTTATGTTTTTGTAGACCATGTTGTATCTGACTATCTAAGCAAATATGTACCAGAATAGAATTGGTAATAAATCTGCACCGAAGATAAAAGTAAAAAAGGTTGGCATGATTTACCCGTACCATGAAGATGTTTCTGCATAAAAAGGGCAGCAGCTAGAAACAATTAACATCATATGAATTACCTCCACTTTGAAATGCACATGTGTTATGATTTCCCCTTACCATGAAGATGTCTCGTGGGATTTTATACTGGCGTACTTGAGAGGCTTAATGATCTGATGAATGGAAAGCTGATAAAAGGCTCTTGCTGCTAGAAAGTAGTGTTCTTTGCTGACTATATTGTTCACATAGTTTAATGCGGCAATGTGTTAAATTGATAATGTAAAGAACCTAGCCACGCCGCTGCAACCGCACCTCGGAGAAAGAAGATGGGTACGCGAGCTCCTCCTTGGCTACCATCACCACATGCCCATGCATCATGCATCCCGGCCGGCTATCCATGGCCATGGCCTCCCAAGATGTTGAGTACGATGGCGTCGGAAGGAGACCATGAGTACGTGAACGTCGTGTCGCCTGGTCTCGTCCCTGTCGTCCCGTAACCGGCGGCGGCGGAATAAACGAGAAGATTTTCTCCGGAGTCCGGACTGCCAGCACGATTGCACGGATTGGTGATTCAGTTACGAGAAACCTCAAACTGATACCAACGCGTACAGTGGGGAAACGTTATCTCTTATCTGTATCTAGCGAGTTTTAAGGATCTCAACCGTCCACATCGGATGGAGCCCGTGGGAGGAGGCCGTGGCAGGGCGAGGAGGCTTGGGCGCGGGCGGCTGAGCCCTGGGCGGCGCAGTAGGCGTCGGGGTGGGTGAGGATTTGACGTGATTTGCGGTTAGTTCCACGTTTCTGAGAGGTATACGCGGTTGCTGTTAATTAGTTGCTGAATTTTTGGGGATAAGAAGCGGGGTGGCATTTTCAGGATAAAGATGTGGGGGTATTTTGTTGCGTTTTCTTTGTTCCGCGCGCAGGATAAAGATGTGGGGGGTATTATTGTCCATCCTAAAAATGTGACACCAGGCATCCACCGGTTTGCTCTTAATAGTAGAGATTTGGTGATTGTATCCTCGTGTTCGTTTATAGACGCTAGTACCGGAAACTATCAAGAGGAGGAGGTTTTCTACCAAGAGGAAGAAGAAGAGAACTTTGATCACAACACCAACCAAGGCAAGCTAATATTCTTGCAAGTGCAAAGCTCTCAATAGAGAAAGGCACCATTACATAATATTTTATGCTTAATGATCCCATCCCAAGTTTTATTCTTGCAAAGTTTTTACTTTATTTATTGAAGCTTCCTTTTATAGTTAACTTTGGTCTAAGTATAGAAGAGTACAAGAGCATCAAACTTAGCCTAGATAGCTACCAGTTAATTAACACCCCTCATGACTAGTTGCTAGTGCTAACGAATAAAATTGACTACTCTAGCTGGGAACCGGTGAAATGAAATGACTTTGAAAACCTTGGAATGATGAGTCATTCTATTGAAAGATTTTGAAGGTGAATATGACTTGTGAATGACATGGTGAACTTTACAAAAACTGATGGTTGGGTTCGGATGCGATACCATTCCAATTTTACAAGTACCCCCACAATACTCCGATTATGGGTAAGGGCTTAACCGGAAATTTATGTGCTTTAGTATGGGTTCCCTCTAAACAAGCGTCATAGGGGTTATGCCGAGGCTGCCTCCATTGGAATGTGAACTGATATGAAATGACGTGAAATGAGGTGAATGTCCGGCCCAAGCCTCGTGCGGTTCCCGGCCGACGGTTTGTCTTCACTGGGAGGCCAAGCTCATGGGGAGAGGTGCCTATACTAGAGTATGTAAGTGAAAGGTTATGGTTGGTAGTCCGCAGACGGAGTGTGATAAATCAGGGCCAGTTAACCCTGACGGAGTATTGCAAATGTTGTGGCACAAGTGTACGACCTCTGCAGAGTGTAGAACTATTCGAATAGCCGCGTCCACGGTTATGGACGGTTGGAAAGGCCATACTGTTCCGTCATCGGACCATTTTCAAAAATGTGACATATGACTTGAGACTTGAACTTGAAAGGTGAATGGTGAATTTGACTTGATCACAACAGAATTGTGGGAATGACACTAATGTTCCCACTTGAGTTAGTTAGCAAATGAAGAGGCTTTTACTAAATGTTTGTGAACTAAAATTGGCTTTATGCAAATAAACTTAGAGCTTAGCACCCCCTTACTATAGTTGATAGTGCTTACATTAGTATTAGTTTGCGAGTACTTTAAAGTACTCATGGCTTTGTCCCTGGCTATTCAAATGGCCAGGCTATGAAGAAGAACAGCGGTACGAGGAAGATGGACAGCAGGACGTCTACGACAACTAGGATCACTCCTAACGTCAACAGTTGCCTGTGGAACAGGATGGACCACGACCGCTACTACTTCGCTTCCGCTATGTGTTTTGTAATAGGATCTCTAGATCCACTATGATGTATTAAGACTGGATCATGTGATCCTTGTTGTAAGACGATTATATGTCGTAATGAATGATGTGTTGTGATATCAATCTATTATGTCTCGCAAAGACAATCTTCCTGGGATTGCGATGAATGGCATGATAGGCATCTGGACTTAAAAATCCGGGTGTTGACAAGTTGGTATCAGAGCCATTGTTTGACCTTAGGAGGCCCTAGTTAGAATGGACGTCTGAAAAACTTAGTTTCAAAACCAATGAAGTGAATATTTATGAAAACTTATTCTCCCTCTTACCCTTGAGATCTTTTTCAAAAAGAGAAATCCATACTCTACTTTTCCTTGAAAATCTACATAAAATTTTGCACACTTTCTCACTTCTCTAACTGACTCATCCTAATTGCTCACAGATGGAGTACCACTATGAGTCCTATCAGATTGGCCATGGAGGAAACCTGATGTTCGAGAAGGATTTGAAGCAACTAGTGGAGTATTTAGGACGCCCGTATCCCGAGTTCTTCGGAATACCACTCAATAATCAGTCGGGAAAACCACCTCGGTGGGAAGTTACTGCAGATCTGAGAGGAAAGCTAGGAGCCCCAATATGGGAAACCATATGGTTTTCTGTAACGGGAACTACCTGGAAGGATGGAATAGCCAAAGCCATGCAAGAAGCGATTGCCCGTCTGTGCGGACAGAATAAGAACAAGATCAAGAATACCCGCTTCATTTACTACCCAAGACATGACCCCATGGGAAGGCCACTAACCATGCCACCACACCCGGAAATGAACTACTATGTGGTATGCCTGGACTTCCTGCTGCACAAGACCCGCAAGGAGTTAGACAACGCCCGCGCTGGTCGCTAAGCACACCACCCCTGAAGATGAAGAGTAGTATCACGAAAGCACTATCGTAGGTGTGAGTTGTATCTGTCCCCTTGTATCGTAGAGCGATGAATGGTTCTTAAAACCAACGGTGTGTTAGCTTTGTAATATGTGATGTTTGGTATGAATGAAAAAGTGTTGTTGGTTTTTACCCCCTCAACACTACTCAAGTTTTGAAACTTTGTGAACTTTAACTCAAACAAACCATAGAAAATTTCCCTCTTATCTTATCATCTACCTCAATGATTAGATGGCCCCACCAACCCGCAGCGCCAATCAAGACGCAATGATGCAGATGCTCCAGATGATGATGGCAGACCGCGAAGCCGAGAGAGCTGAACGTCAAGCCAATATCGCCGCACTGCAACAGATAGCGCAGAACAATCAAGGCCATGGAAACCACGATCACCCTGGGTCGAAGCTGAAGAACTTTCAGAACACCAACCCACCAATGTTCAGCAAGACCGAAGAGCCGCTTGACGCAGATGACTGGCTCCAGACAATGGAGAACAACCTGGAGGTTGCGGGAGTTGAAGCCGCAGAAAAAGTACTGTTTGCCACCCACTACCTGTCAGGACCTGCCAGAGCCTGGTGGACAAGTGCCCGCGCAATGAATGCCGGACAAATAATGAACTGGGAAGACTTCAAGCTGAAGTTCAGCAAGTATCATGTGCCCCAAGGTTTAATCAAGAAGATGAGAGACGAGTTCCGGGAACTCAAACAAGGAAGGATGTCCGTGGTGGAATACCGCGATAGATTTCTTACTCTGTCAAGGTACGCCCCGGATGAGACCGACACTAATGAGAAGAGGAAGGAGAGATTTTTGAACGGACTGCACGACGAGATGCAAACTGTGTTAGTGAACATTCCGTTCGCTGACCTCGAAGCCCTGGTGGACTCAGCCATACAGATGGAAGGGAAGCTGCACCAAGCCAACGAGAACCGCAAGAGAAGAATGATGAACCAGAATGGACCCAGCAACGCACAGAAACACCGCAACAACTCAACTGGAGGATTTGCCTCAAGATACAACAAGCCCCCTGCTCAGACATACCGCCCAAACTACCCCAACAACAACAGAGGACCCCCGAAGCCCGGAAGCAACAACAACAACAACCACAACAACAACAACAACAACAACAACCACGGTAACAACAACAACCCCAATACTGCCCCGAGGACCGGAAGCAACACTGTTCCCGTCAACCCCAAAGACAAGTCAACTGTGACCTGCTATGAATGTGGAGTTGTGGGTCACTACTCCAATGAGTGCCCCCAGAAGCTTACCAAGATTGCCGCCAACACCGCTGCACCTGCTCAGCAACAGCGCCGCTTCGCAGCCAAAAGGAACCAGAACAACCGCAACGGCCGCCTCTACCACCTGAATGCAGCAGAAGCACAGGAAGCACCTCAGGCCATGCCAAGTATGTTTCCTGTTAATCCAATTGCCCAATCTCTCTTAGGAACCTAACTTTTCTTAAAATCTCGGGACGAGATTTGTTTAAGGGGGAATGGTTTGTAACATCCCAAAAATTTCAAAACAAAGAAAATGAATTTCCCCTTTTTCCAAATTTTGGAACCAACAAAAACTTTTCTTGAATTAAGTTTGATACATAGTACTCATGCTTAATTCTTGTGCTATTGTCATAATTGTTTGTTGAAGCATATGAAATGATCTTAAACCCTAAAACCTCACCCCTCTTTTCACCACCCAAGTTAATTAAAAATAAAAAAGAAATCAAATAAGAAAAAGGGCCTATGTGCCTATGGCTATTTTTGGTAAAACTTTTACCTAGGCTTTTCTACCTTGTTTAGAGGTTTTGAAAACATCAACAAACCTAACCTAGTACTTACCAACCAAATCAAGTGAGAAACAAAAATAAAATAAACATATGCATAGAGGCATATATGGCACATAGCCATATTACCAAAACTTGATCTAAGCACCTCTACCTTGCCCAAATGGTTTGAAACCAACCCTAAATCTCCATCCAACCCCACTGGTTTGAACCCTAGATCTATTATAGAATTTGAATAGTAAAAATAACAAGTCAGAGAGTTTTCAGAATTCAAACAAATTTATAAAATCAACCATTTTGAATTTTGAGGTGATTCCACCTCTCAAAATTCACATTTCAAGTAATCTAATTGTTTATGGAAAAATATGATATGGGTACTGTATATGATCATGGGCTAGAATCCAAAAATTGGCTATGTAGTCAATACTAGCCCATTTAAATTATTTCCAAATTTAGGATTTCAAATCTATGAGGTGTAGCACCTTATTTAAATCATCTTCCCAAGTGGTATGAAGTAATGTGATGACCCTTGTTGCTTGGTCTCATATTTGCTCACTTGAGGATATTAAATCAAATAGGATTTAAATTGCATGAGGTATAGAACCTCATTTAAATCATGTTTCTCAAAGGATAAGTGTGAAGTGTTGACCTTGGTCAACATGGGATCATACCTTGTCATTTGAGGAGATTAAATCTTAACAAGATTCAATGAGAGGGAATTATTTCTCAAAGAATTAAATAGAAACCCTAAATTAATATTTGTAATGAGAGGAAATTATTTTTCTTTAAAAGAAAACAAAGTCAACCAACATGTTAATAATGTGGTGATGCTAGAATAGCTTGTGTTAACCCTTTTGTGTGATTGTTCTAGCACTTAAGTATTATTTGGTGATTGTATCCTCGTGTTCGTTTATAGACGCTAGTACCGGAAACTATCAAGAGGAGGAGGTTTTCTACCAAGAGGAAGAAGAAGAGAACTTTGATCACAACACCAACCAAGGCAAGCTAATATTCTTGCAAGTGCAAAGCTCTCAATAGAGAAAGGCACCATTACATAATATTTTATGCTTAATGATCCCATCCCAAGTTTTATTCTTGCAAAGTTTTTACTTTATTTATTGAAGCTTCCTTTTATAGTTAACTTTGGTCTAAGTATAGAAGAGTACAAGAGCATCAAACTTAGCCTAGATAGCTACCAGTTAATTAACACCCCTCATGACTAGTTGCTAGTGCTAACGAATAAAATTGACTACTCTAGCTGGGAACCGGTGAAATGAAATGACTTTGAAAACCTTGGAATGATGAGTCATTCTATTGAAAGATTTTGAAGGTGGATATGACTTGTGAATGACATGGTGAACTTTACAAAAACTGATGGTTGGGTTCGGATGCGATACCATTCCAATTTTACAAGTACCCCCACAATACCTGATTATGGGTAAGGGCTTAACTGGAAATTTATGTGCTTTAGTATGGGTTCCCTCTAAACAAGCGTCATAGGGGTTATGCCGAGGCTGCCTCCATTGGAATGTGAACTGATATGAAATGACGTGAAATGAGGTGAATGTCCGGCCCAAGCCCTGTACAGTTCCCAGGCTGACGGTTTGTCTTCACTGGGAGGCCAAGCTCATGGGGAGAGGTGCCTATACTAGAGTATGTAAGTGAAAGGTTATGGTTGGTAGTCCGCAGACGGAGTGTGATAAATCAGGGCCGCTTAACCCCGACGGAGTATTGCAAATGTTGTGGCACAAGTGTACGACCTCTGCAGAGTGTAGAACTATTCGAATAGCCGCGTCCACGGTTATGGACGGTTGGAAAGGCCATACTGTTCCGTCATCAGACCATTTTCAAAAATGTGACATATGACTTGAGACTTGAACTTGAAAGGTGAATGGTGAATTTGACTTGATCACAACAGAATTGTGGGAATGACACTAATGTTCCCACTTGAGTTAGTTAGCAAATGAAGAGGCTTTTACTAAATGTTTGTGAACTAAAATTGGCTTTATGCAAATAAACTTAGAGCTTAGCACCCCCTTACTATAGTTGATAGTGCTTACATTAGTATTAGTTTGCGAGTACTTTAAAGTACTCATGGCTTTGTCCCTGGCTATTCAAATGGCCAGGCTATGAAGAAGAACAGCGGTACAAGGAAGATGGACAGCAGGACGTCTACGACAACTAGGATCACTCCTAACGTCAACAGTTGCCTGTGGAACAGATGGACCACGACCGCTACTACTTCGCTTCCGCTATGTGTTTTGTAATAGGATCTCTAGATCCACTATGATGTATTAAGACTGGATCATGTGATCCTTGTTGTAAGACGATTATATGTCGTAATGAATGATGTGTTGTGATATCAATCTATTATGTCTCGCAAAAACAATCTTCCTGGGATTGCGATGAATGGCATGATAGGCATCTGGACTTAAAAATCCGGGTGTTGACATTGAAGTATGAGATGTTAGGCTTGTTCCCGGTGAGTATTTCATATGGAGTCTTGTTCAAGCCCTTGCGGAGATAGAGCCAGTTAGAAGAATGGCAAGCGGTGGAGATGGCTTCGGCCCAAAAGTTATAGCGGTATTTGTATTCCGCCATCATAGATCTTGCCATATCCATTAGAGTCCGGTTCTTCCTCTCCGCAACACCATTTTGTTGAGGGGTGTATGCAGCGGAATATTGATGTCTTATCCCCTCATCACTAAGAAAATCATTGAGTGTGTAGTTCTTGAACTCGGAGCCGTTGTCACTTCTTATTGCCATTATAAGGAGGTTGTGTTGGCGTTGCACCTCGGTGGCAAAGTCAATGTCATTTGTTGATGGAGAGCCTCTATCTTGGAAGTCTGAAGACGGGAATTCATCACCACCATCACCAAAGGAGTAATTCATCATCGGTATTGGCATCCCCTTGGTTTGTTCCAAGCTTGGGGGAGTGCCGTGGTATCACATTATCATTACCTTTTACTTTTTACTATCAAGTAGTGTCATATCATGAGTAGGGAAGTTATCGTATGAGATGGGTTGCAATGTGGAAGTATCTCTCCTTTAGTTTGTCTATGTATCCCTTGGTGTGAGTTATCGTTATGGAATATTAATGAGAAGTCTTATCATTTACATATTGCACACCTTATTTTAGTTTGCAATTTCTACTATATGATTGATCTTGATTTTAGTATTGGTACCACTTTGGGAGCATTAAGTAAATCTATTTGGTTTTGGCAAACTTAGCAATGGTCAATAGCAACAACACTTTGAGTTTAAGAAGAATAGAGGAAATACATGTAGAAGATATTATTATCTTTCTTATCAGTCCTTAGCTTAGTATTCTAAAGTTAAAACTGTTTGTGCTTACAAGTAAGATGCATGATTGTTTCTATCACATGTATATTTGTTTGTTTCCCTCAACTCTTATGCTTGCTATTTAACCTTGCTAGCCAAAGACCTGTACTGAGAGGGAATACTTCTCGTGCATCCAAACCCGAACCCAAACCTATGCCATTTGTGTCCACCATATCTACCTACTGCATGGTATTTTCTGCCATTCCAAGTAAATACTTCATGTGCTACCTTTAAACAATTCAAAACTTATTACTCTTTATTTGTGTCAATGTTTTATAGCTCATGAGGAAGTATGTGGTGTTTTATCTTTCAGTCTTGTTAGGCAGCCTCCACTAAAGGACTAGTGGCTTCATCCACTTATCCTATAATTTTGCAATAAGAGCGGGCAACGGGGTTCCCAGCCCCAATTAATCAACTTTCATTAATAATTCTCTTCACATGTTTTGCTCCGATTCATCAGTAAGCAACTTAATTTTGCAATAGACACTCCTCCATGGTATGAGATTGTTGGAAGGCACCCGAGGATTCGGTTAGCCATGGCTTGTGTAAGCAAAGGTTGGGGGAGTGTCATCCTTAAATAAACTAAAATACATGTGTAAACAAAAGAGAAGAGGGATGATCTACCTTGCTGGTAGAGATAACGTCCTTCATGGGAGCCGCTCTTTGGAGGTCTGTTTGGCAAGGGGGTTAGAGTACCCGCTACTAGTCGTTGACAACAACAAACACCTCTCAAAACTTTACTTTTATTCTCTTTATATGATTTAACTGAAAAAGCTCTAGCACATGATTTAATCCCTGCTTCCCTCTGCGAAGGGCCTGTCTTTTACTTTATGTTGAGTCAGTAAACCTATTTCCCTCCATCTCAAGCAAGCATTTGAGTTGTTGTGATCAAACTACTATATTGTGATTTGCTTCATCATGTCTTTACTCTTTCTTGTTTAGTACAAGTTTTACCTGAATGAATATAGCTTTGAAAGTCATCAATGATTAATATGATTGAGTATGCAAGTTTACCATAAGTTTTAATATGAGAGCGCTGCTCAATAGATAAAGTATAATCTGTTAATTGTTCTCTGACCAAGAACAAAGTTTGCCATCACCAATTATGATTTCTTATGCACCTTTATTTGTGATTACCTTATACTTGTTTCAAGTTGAGTTATATGAGGAAGTTGTTTACTATAATGTCTTGTGTGAATGAATATGATGCTTCTTGTCCGTATTTTATTTATCGACTCTTCACTCCATAAACATGTGGTCCTGTTTACCGAGTTCGGTTTCGCTTGGGGACAAGCGAAGTCTAAGCTTGGGGGAGTTGATACGTCCAATTTGCATCACTATTTTATATCATAATTTGCTATTATTCATTGATATATTTCATATTGGGACACAATACTTATGTTATTTCATCTATTTTGCATGTTTCATGATTATTTGGAGATCGAGCACCGGAGCCGGGATTCTCGCTGGAAAAAGCACCGTCAGGATGCGATATTTTGGAAGATCAACTCGTGGAAGGAAGTTTTACCAAAAATCCTATTTTTCCAGATGACGAAGGAAGCCAGAAGGGGGAGCCAGCTGGACCCAAGGTGGGCCCACACCATAGGGTGGCGCGGCCCATGGCCTGGCCGCGCCACCATGTGGTGTGGGGCCCCCTCGGCCTCTTTCGCCTCCTTTTCTTCGCGAAACCCTTCGTCCCAAAGACCTAAGCCACAGAGGAATCCTCACGAAGGGTTACAGCCGCCTCTGCGGGGCGGAGAACACCAGAGAGAAAAGAGCTCTCCGGCGGGCAGGAATCCGCCGGGGAAATTCCCTCCCGGAGGGGGAAATCGACGCCATCGTCACCGCCATCGAGCTGGACATCATCTCCATCACCATCATCATCATCTCCACCATCATCACCACCATCTCCACCGCTGGACATCGTCACCGCTGTAGCAATTTGGGTTTGATCTTGATTGTTTGATAGGGGAAACTCTCCCGGTACCGATTTCTACTTGTTATTGATGCTATTGAGTGAAACCATTGAACCAAGGTTTATGTTCAGATTGTTATCCATCATCATATCACCTCTGGTCATGTTCCATATGATGTCTCGTGAGTAGTTCGTTTAGTTCTTGAGGACATGGGTGAAGTCTAAATGCTAGTAGTGAACTATGGTTGAGTAATATTCAATGTTATGATATTTAAGTTGTGGTGTTATTCTTCTAGTGGTGTCGTGTGAACATCGACTACACGACACTTCACCATTTATGGGCCTAGGGGAATGCATCTTGTACTCGTTTGCCAATTGCGGGGTTGCCGGAGTGACAAAAACCTGAGCCCCCGTTGGTATATCGATGCAGGAGGGATCGCAGGATCTCGCAGTTTAAGGCCGTGGTTAGATTTATCTTAATTACTTTCTTGTAGTTGCGGATGCTTGCAAGGGGTATAATCACAAGTATGTATTAGTCCTAGGAAGGGCGGTACATTAGCATAGGTTCACCCACACAACACTTATCAAAACAATGAAGATTAATCAATTGTATGTAGCGAAAGCACTAGACTAAAATCCCGTGTGTCCTCGAGAACGTTTGGTCATTATAAGTAAACAAACCGGCTTGTCCTTTGTGCTAAAAAGGATTGGGCCACTCGCTGCAATTATTTCTCTCGCATTTTACTTACTCGTACTTTATTCATCTCGTTACATCAAAACCCCCCGAATACTTGTTTGTGAGCATTTACAGTGAATCCTTCATCAAAACTGCTCGTCAACACCTTCTCGCTCCTCGTTGGGATCGACATTCTTACTTATCGAAGATACTACGATACACCCCCTATACTTGTGGGTCATCAAGACTATTTTCTCGGCGCCGTTGCCGGGGAGTGAAGCGCTATTGGTAAGCGGAATTGGTAAGGAAAACCTTTACCGTTTGTGCTGATTTTATTTCTGCTCGTCGCTATAAGTCATTATGGAGAGATCTTCTCTTCAATTTCTATTTGGGAAATCTACTACTACCGCAACGGTAGTGGATGAGGCGCCAGGTGAGGAAGTAATACCATATAAAATACCTACGAAAATTATTGAACATGTTATGGATAACCGCTATGAAGGGGATGGAACTCGTCCATCCCGGTGATCATTTACTGTTTTTGCATGAATTATGCGGGTTATTCAAATGTGCAGGTATTGCTATGAATGAAGTTAGGAAGAAACTATTCTCTATATCGCTGTCTGGTAAAGCGGCGCATTGGTATAAATTGCTGAAGAATGGTGATTCTCTTGATTGGGAGGACATTGTGCCTTTATTTTATTCTAAATTTTATCCTCCAAGTGAAATTCACAAAGATCGGAACCGCATATATAATTTCTGGCCTCATGATGGAGAGAGTATTGCCCAAGCTTGGGGGAGATTGAAGTCTTTAATGCTCAAATGCCCCATTCATGAGCTTCCTGGTAATGTCATTATTGATAATTTCTATGCAAGACTTTCTTTTCAAGACAAGACCTTGCCGGATACTTCTTGTTCTGGATCATTTACGCGCAATAAAGAAGAGTTTAAAAGGGACCTTCTTGATCGGATCCAAGAAAATACCGAAGGTTGGGAGAACGACAAGGATAGAGAATCGGGTATAATTTATGATTATAAATGCATTGAAGCTTTTATGGATACCGATACATTTCGTAATATGAGTGCTACATATGGTCTTGATTCTCAAGTTGCTGCAAACCTTTATAAAGCTTTTGCCTCTCATTATGAATTGCCTAAGAAGAATTTTGATAAGTATCATGAACCGTATAAAGATAAAATTGATTCATCTATTAATAAGTGTGTTGTAGTTGAAACCGCTGATCGTGTTATTCCCGAAGCTTATATTGAAAAAACTCCTTTTCCTGCTAAAATGAAAGAGTACTCGTTATAAATAGTGCGGTTCATAAAAGTGAAAAGAAACCTATAGAACCTGAAGAACAAATAAAAGTTGAACCTCGCTGTTGCAATAGTTAAAGATCTTGTGACTCGAAAATGTGGAGGATGGTCATATTATTTTCTCGTGAAGATGCTTCTAATATTGTTTCACATCCTAATAAACCCAAACAAGCTAGTGTTCCTATGCTATCTCGTTAGAATTGGTGATCATTGCTATTATGGTTTATGTGATATTGGTGCAAGTGTTAGTGCTATTCCTTATGAGCTTTACACGGAGATTATGCACGAAATTGATTCTTGTGAACTTGAAGATATTGATGTGGTTATTCAGCTGGCTAATAGAGAAACTATTTCTCCAATTGGTATTGTTCGAGATGTGGAAGTTCTATGTGGTAAGATTAAATATCCTGCTGACTTTTTGGTACTTGGTTCTCGCTGCTAGTGATTATTGTCCTATCATTTTTGGTAGACCTTTTCTAAATACTTGTGGAGCTATTATAGATTGCAAGAAAGAGAAAATTTTGACTAAATTTGCTGGTGAATCTTATGAGTTTAACTTCTCTAAATTTACCAAAACTCCTTATAAAGCTGATTTGCCTAGTAATGATTTTAAAATGGAGCAAGTGTGCATCTATTGTTCTTGTTCCTAATAATCCTTTGCAGCAACATTTGGAGGATAGCGAGAGTGAAGTTTTTAGGAAAGAAAGAGATGAGCTTGAGGAGATTTTTCTTCGCCAACCTATTCTCAAGCATGATTTACCGGTGGAAGACTTGGGTACAACACCGCCACCAAAGGAAGATCCTGTTTTTGATTTAAAGCCTTTGCCCGATAATCTTAAATATGCTCATATTGATGATAAGAAAATATATCCTGTTATTATTAGTTCTAAGCTTACGGAGTTTGAAGAAGAAAGATTATTGCAAATATTGAAGAAACACCGAGGTGCTATTGGCTATACTCTTGATGACTTGAAGGGGATTTCTCCCTCTATTTGCCAACACGCCATTAATATGGAAGATGATGCGAAGCCCGTTGTTGAACCTCAGCGTCGTCTAATTCCCAAGATGAAGGATGTGGTAAGAAATGAGGTATTACGACTTCTTGAAGCTGGTATTATATATCCTATTGCTGATAGTAGATGGGTTAGTCCTGTGCATTGCGTTCCTAAGAAAGGAGGAATGACCGTTGTGCCTAATGATAATGATGAGCTCATACCTCAAAGAGTAGTTGTAGGGTATAGAATGTGCATTGATTATCGAAAAGTTAATAAAGTTACTAAGAAAGATCATTACCCTTTACCATTTATTGATCAAATGCTAGAAAGGTTATCTAAAAATACTCATTTTTGTTTTCTTGATGGTTATTCCGGGTTTTCACAAATTGCTCGTTAAAGCTAAAGATCAAGAGAAAACCACTTTTACTTGTCCCTATGGAACTTATGCTTATAGGCGTATGCCTTTTGGTTTATGTAATGCTCCTGCTACTTTTCAAAGATGCATGTCTGCTATTTTTCATGGCTTTTGTGAGAGTATTGTGGAAGTATTCATGGATGATTTTTCCGTCTACGGGAATTCTTTTGATAGTTGCTTGCGAAACCTTGATAAAGTTTTGCGGAGATGTGAAGAAACTAACCTTGTTCTTAATTGGGAGAAATGCCACTTTATGGTTAATGAAGGAATTGTATTGGGACATAAAATTTCTGAGAGAGGTATTGAAGTTGATAGAGCTAAAGTTGAAGCCATTGAGAAGATGCCCTATCCAAGGGATGTTAAAGGTATTCGTAGTGTTCTTGGTCATGCTGGGTTTTATAGGAGATTTATTAAAGATTTCTCCAAGATTTCAAAGCCTCTTACTAATCTTCTTCAAAAAGATGTACCTTTTGTTTTTGATGATGATTGTAAGGAAGCTTTTGAAACTCTAAAGAAAGCCTTAACAACTCGCTCCTATAGTTGAACCTCCTGATTGGAATTTACCATTTGAAATTATGTGTGATGCTAGTGATTTTGCCGTAGGCGCTGTTCTTGGACAGCGAGTAGATAAAAAATTAAATGTTATTCATTATGCTAGTAAAACTCTTGATGCTGCTCAAAGAAATTATGCTACTACTGAAAAAGAATTGTTAGCTGTAGTCTTTGCTTGTGATAAATTTAGATCTTATATTGTTGATTCAAAAGTTACGATTCATACCGATCATGCTCGCAATTAGATACCTTATGACAAAGAAAGATGCTAAGCCGAGGCTTATTAGATGGGTACTTCTTTTGCAAGAATTTGATTTACATATTGTAGATAGGAAAGGTGCCGATAATCCCGTTGTCGATAATTTGTCTAGATTGGAAAATATTGCTTATGATCCTGTTCTCGTTAATGATAGTTTTCCAAATGAACAATTGGCTGTAATAAAGGTGAGCTCGCGAGACAGTCCTTGGTATGCTGATTATGCTAACTTTATTGTTTCCAAGTACTTGCCTCCAACCTTTTCAGCTTCAGCGAGAGGAGGAAATTCTTTTATGACTTGAGGCATTATTTCGGGATGACCCACACTTATATAAAGAAGGAGTGGATGGTATTCTGCGAAGGTGTGTTCCCGAATATGAACAACAAGAGATATTGAGTAAATGTCATGGCAGTGCTTATGGAGGACATCACGCCGGAGATAGAACCGCGCAAAAGGTTCTACAATCAGGTTTTTATTGGCCAACTCTCTTCAAAGATGCAAGGAAGTTTATTTTATCTTGTGATGAATGTCAAAGGGTTGGTAATATCTCCGGACGCAATGAAATGCCTATGAATTATACTCTTGTTATTGAACCGTTTGATTGTTGGGGATTTGACTTCATGGGACCTTTTCCCTCTTCAAAAGGTAACACTCATATACTTGTTGCTGTTGATTATGTTACTAAATGGGTGGAAGCCATACCTACAAAAAGTGCTGATGGTGAGACCTCTTTAAAAATGCTTTTAGATGTTATTTTTCCTAGATTTGGAGTACCTAGATATATTATGACTGATGGAGGTTCTCATTTTATTCATGGAGGTTTTAGAAAAACTCTTGCTAAGTATGGTATTAATCATAGAATTGCTTCCGCTTATCACCCTCAAAGTAGTGGTCAAGTAGAACTATCAAATAGAGAAATTAAATCTATCTTGCGGAAGACCGTTAATAAATCTAGAAAGAATTGGGCTAGTAAATTGAAAGACGCACTATGGGCTTATAGAACTGCTTATAAAAACCCCATGGGAATGTCACCTTATAAAATGGTTTACGGAAAAGCTTGTCATTTACCTTTAGAACTAGAACATAAAGCTTATCGGGCTGTTAGAGAATTAAATAAAGATCCTAAACTTGCCGGTAATAAGAGGTTGCTACAATTAAGTTCTCTAGATGAATGGAGAAGTGAAGCTTATGAAAATGCTAAACTCTTTAAAGAAAAAGTTAAAAAATGGCATGATAGAAGGATCATCAAAAGAGAGTTTAATATTGGGGATAAAGTCCTATTGTATCGGTCTCGTCTCGGATTCTTTGCAGGGAAATTACTCTCGAAATGGGAAGGACCATATGTTGTTGAGGAGGTGTATCGTTCAGGAGCAATTAAAATTAGCTCTCTCCAAGGCAATGCTACGCAAGTGGTGAATGGACAAAGACTCAAGCATTATATCTCGGGTGATTCTTATAATGTTGATGTTGATATTATTCGAGTGGAAACACCGGAGGCTTTCATCAAAGGATAAATTGACAGTCCGCCAGAACTCAACTTTGAATAGGTAACAGTACTGGTAATGAAAAGTTCGCGATTTACTTTCCGAACATTATTTTTGCTGTTTTTGGAAAATATGAAAAATTACGAGATCGAAACGGAGGGGAAAAGACGCACGAGGGCGTGTGATACGTCTCCAACGTATCGATAATTTCTTGTGTTCCATGCCACATTATTGATGTTATCTACATGTTATATGCACACTTTATGTCATATTCGTGCATTTTCTGGAACTAACCTATTAACAAGATGCCGAAGTGCCGGTTCCTGTTTTCTCGCTGTTTTTGGTTTCGGAAATCCTAGTAACGAAATATTCTCGGAATCGGACGAAATCAACGCCCGGGTTCCTATTTTACCCGGAAGCATCCGAACACACGAGAACCGCCGGAGAAGGGGGCGGGGCCACCACACCACACCCCGGCGCGGCCAAGGGGGCGCGCCCCCTAGGGTGTGGGCCCCCGAAGCCCTCTCGCGCCGCCTCTCCGCCTATATAAAGCCCCCGACCTAAAAACCTCGGGGCGTTCGACGAAACCCACGAAACCTTCCGCGAGCCGCCGCCATCGCGACGCCAAGATCCGGGGGACAGGAGTCTCCGTTCCGGCACGCTGCCGGAGCGGGGAAGTGCCCCGGAAGGCTTCTCCATCGACACCGCTGCCATCTCCACCGCCATCTTCATCACCGCTGCTGCTCCCATGAGGAGGGAGTAGTTCTCCATCGAGGCTCGGGGCTGTACCGGTAGCTATGTGGTTCATCTCTCTCCTATGTGCTTCAATACAATAATCTCATGAGCTGCCTTACATGATTGAGATTCATATGATGATGCTTGTAATCTAGATGTCATTATGCTAGTCAAGTGAGTTTTACTTATGTGATCTCCGGAGACTCCTTGTCCCACGTGTGTAAAGGTGACGAGTGTGTGCACCGTGTGGGTCTCTTAGGCCATATTTCACAGAATACTTATTCACTGTTGAATGGCATAGTGAGGTGCTTATTTATATCTCTTTATGATTGCAATGTGTTTGTATCACAATTTATCTATGTGCTACTCTAGTGATGTGTTATTAAAGTAGTTTTATTCCTCCCGCACGTGTGCAAAGGTGACAAGTGTGTGCACCGTGTTAGTACTTGGTTTATGCTATGATCATGATCTCTTGTAGATTGCGAAGTTAACTATTGCTATGATAATATTGATGTGATCTATTCCTCCTACATATGCATGAAGGTGACAGTGTGCATGCTATGTTAGTACTTGGTTTAGTCTTTCGATCTATCTTACACTAAAGGTTACTAAAATATGAGCATTATTGTGGAGCTTGTTAACTCCGGCATTGAGGGTTCGTGTAATCCTACGCAATGTGTTCATCATCCAACAAAAGTGTAGAGTATGCATTTATCTATTCTGTTATGTGATCAATGTTGAGAGTGTCCACTAGTGAAAGTCTAATCCCTAGGCCTTGTTCCTAAATATCGCTATCACTCTGCTTGTTTACTCGTTTCTATTGCGTTACTACTGCTACATTACTACCGCTTGTTTACTACATCCTGGGCAAAGCACTTTTCTGGTGTCGTTGCCGTTGCTACTGCTTATTCATACCACCTGTATTTCACTATCTCTTCGCCGAACTAGTGCACCTATTAGGTGTGTTGGGGACACAAGAGACTTCTTGCTTTGTGGTTGCAGGGTTGCATGAGAGGGATATCTTTGACCTCTTCCTCCCCGAGATCGATAAACCTTGGGTGATCCACTTAAGGGAAACTTGCTGCTGTTCTACAAACCTCTGCTCTTGGAGGCCCAACACTGTCTACAAGAATAGAAGCTCCCGTAGACATCAAGCACTTTTCTGGCGCCGTTGCCGGGGAGGAAAGGTAAAAAGGCACTCATACTCCGGTCCCAGGTAACAGTACTTTTCTGGCGCCATTGTGTTTGTGCTCGAAGCTATTTCCTTTAGATCCTGCAATTGCATCTTTTTGTTTCTTGTTTACACTAGTTTGGCATAATGGACAACAATGAGCTTCTTATTCTATTTCCTGATTTAAAACATGGATTGTTTGATGCGAAAATTAAAAAACCTATGGAATCTTATTTGCATGCTCGGTAGTAATATTAGTATGAACGCTTTGAACACCATTGTTGATAATAATATAGAAAGTTCTAAGCTTGGGGAAGCTGGTTTTCATGATCTTTTTAGTCCCCCAAGCATTGAGGAGAAAATTTTCTTTGATGATACTTTGCCTCCTATTTATGATGATTATAATAGTGGTCTTTTGGTACAACCTACTATGGAGAGTAAATTTTATTGTGATTATACTATGCCTCCTACACTTGATGAGAATAATAATGATAGCTACTTTGTTGAATTTGCTCCCACTATTACTAATAAAATTGATTATGCTTATGTGGAGAGTAATAATTTTATGCATGAGACTCATGATAAGAATGCTTTATGTGATAGTTATATTGTTGAGTTTGCTCATGTTGCTACTGAAAGTTATTATGAGAGAGGAAAATATGGTTGTAGAAATTTTCATGTTACTAAAATGCCTCTCTATGTGCTGAAATTTTTGAAGCTACACTTGTTTTATCTTCCTATGCTTGTTACTTTGCTCTTCATGAACTTGTTTATTTACAAGATTCCTAGGCATAGGAAGCATGTTAGACTTAAATGTGTTTTGAATTTGCCTCTTGATGCTCTCTTTTGCTTCACATACTATCTCTTGCGAGTGCATCATTAAAACTCGCTGAGCCCATCTTAATGGCTAAAAAGAAAGAACTTCTTGGGAGATAACCCATGTGTTATTTTGCTACAGTACTTTGTTTTATATTTGTGTCTTGGAAGTTGTTTACTACTGTAGCAACCTCTCCTTATCTTAGTTTTGTGTTTTGTTGTGCCAAGTAAAGTCTTTGATAGTAAAGTAAGTACTAGATTTGGATTACTGCGCAGTTCCAGATTTCTTTGCTGTCACGAATCTGGGTCTAATTCTCTGTAGGTAACTCAGAAAATTATGCCAATTTACGTGAGTGATCCTCAGATATGTACGCAACTTTCATTCAATTTGGGCATTTTCATTTGAGCAAGTCTGGTGCCCTTTTAAAATTCATCTTTACGGACTGTTCTGTTTTGACAGATTCTGCCTTTTATTTCGCATTGCTTCTTTCGCTGTGTTGGGTGGATTTCTTTGTTCCATTACCTTCCAGTAGCTTTGAGCAATGTCCAGAAGTGTTAAGAATGATTGTGTCACCTCTGAACATGTGAGTTTTTGATTATGCACTAACCCTCTAATGAGTTTGTTTCGAGTTTGGTGTGGAGGAAGTTTTCAAGGGTCAAGAGAGGAGGATGATATACTATGATCAAGGAGAGTGAAAGCTCTAAGCTTGGGGATGCCCCGGTGGTTCACCCCTGCATATATCTAAGAAGACTCAAGCGTCTAAGCTTGGGGATGCCCAAGGCATCCCCTTCTTCATCGACAAATTATCGGGTTCCTTCTCTTGAAACTATATTTTTATTCGGCCACATCTTATGTACTTTACTTGGAGCGTCTCGTGTGCTTTTGTTTTTGTTTTGTTTGAATAAATTGGATTACATCATGCTTGTGTGGGAGAGAGACACGCTCCGCTGGTTCATATGAACACATGTGTTCTTAGCTCATAATATTCATGGCGAAGTTTCTTCTTCGTTAATTTGTTATATGGTTGGAATTGGAAAATGATACATGTAGTAAATTGCTATAATGTCTTGGATAATTTGATACTTGGCAATTGTTGTGCTCATGTTTAAGCTCTTGCATCATATACTTTGCACCCATTAATGAAGAAACACTTAGAGCTTGCTAAAATTTGGTTTGCATATTTGGTTTCTCTAGAGTCTAGATAATATCTAGTATTGAGTTTTGAACAACAAGGAAGACGGTGTAGAGTCTTATAATGTTTACAATATGTCTTTTATGTGAGTTTTGCTGCACCAGTTCATCCTTGTGTTTGTTTCAAATAGCCTTGCTAGCCTAAACCTTGTATCGAGAGGGAATACTTCTCATGCATCCAAAATACTTGAGCCAACCACTATGCCATTTGTGTCCACCATACCTACCTATACTACATGGTATTTTCCCGCCATTCCAAAGTAAATTGCTTGAGTGCTACCTTTAAAATTCCATCATTCACCTTTGCAATATATAGCTCATGGGACAAATAGCTTAAAAACTATTGTGGTATTGAATATGTAATTATGCACTTTATCTCTTATTAAGTTGCTTGTTGTGCGATAACCATGTTTACTAGGGAATGCCATCAACTCATTGTTGAATTTCATGTGAGTTGCTATGCATGTTCGTCTTGTCTGAAGTAAGGGCGATCTACACCGAGTTGAATGGTTTGAGCATGCATATTGTGAGAGAAGAACATTGGGCCGCTAACTAAAGCCATGATTCATGGTGGAAGTTTCAGTTTTGGACAAATATCCTCAAGTCTCTAATGAGAAAAGAATTAATTGTTGTCAAATGCTTAAAGCATTAAAAGAGGAGTCCATTATCTGTTGTCTATGTTGTCCCGGTATGGATGTCTAAGTTGAGAATAATCAAAAGCGAGAAATCCAAATGCGAGCTTTCTCCTTAGACCTTTGTACAGGCGGCATAGAGGTACCCCTTTGTGAAACTTGGTTAAAGCATATGTATTGCGGTGATAATCCAGGTAGTCCAAGCTAATTAGGACAAGGTGCGGGCACTATTGGTACACTATGCATGAGGCTTGCAACTTATAAGATATAATTTACATGATGCATATGCTTTATTACTACCGTTGACAAAATTGTTTCATGTTTTCAAAATCAAAGCTCTAGCACAAATATAGCAATCGATGCTTTTCCTCTATGGAGGACCATTCTTTTACTTTCATTGTTGAGTCAGTTCACCTATTTCTCTCCATCTCAAGAAGCAAACACTTGTGTGAACTGTGCATTGATTCTTACATATTTGCATATTGCATTTGTTATATTGCTTTGCATTGACAATTATCCATGAGATATACATGTTATAAGTTGAAAGCAACCGCTGAAACTTCATCTTCCTTTGTGTTGCTTCAATACCTTTACTTTGAATTATTACTTTATGAGTTAACTCTTATGCAAGACTTATTGATGCTTGTCTTGAAGTGCTATTCATGAAAAGTCTTTGCTTTATGATTCAGCTTGTTTACCCATGTCATATACATTGTTTTGATCGCTGCATTCACTACATATGCTTTACAAATAGTATGATCAAGTTTATGATGGCATGTCACTCCAGAAATTATCTTTGTTATCGTTTTACCTGCTCGGGACGAGCAGTAACTAAGCTTGGGGATGCTGATACGTCTCCAACGTATCGATAATTTCTTGTGTTCCATGCCACATTATTGATGTTATCTACATGTTATATGCACACTTTATGTCATATTCGTGCATTTTCCGGAACTAACCTATTAACAAGATGCCGAAGTGCCGGTTCTCGTTTTCCCGCTGTTTTTGGTTTCAGAAATCCTAGTAACGAAATATTCTCGGAATCGGACGAAATCAACGCCCAGGTTCCTATTTTACCCGGAAGCATCCAGAACACACGAGAACCGCCAGAGAAGGGGGGCAGGGCCACCACACCACACCCCGGCGCGGCCAAGGGGGGGCGCGCCCCCCTAGGGTGTGGGCCCCCCAGAAGCCCTCTCCGCGCCGCCTCTCCGCCTATATAAAGCCCCCGACCTAAAAACCTCGGGGCGTTCGACGAAACCCACGTAAACCTTCCGAGCCGCCGCCATCGCGACGCCAAGATCCGGGGGACAGGAGTCTCTGTTCCGGCACGCTGCCGGAGCGGGGAAGTGCCCCGGAAGGCTTCTCCATCGACACCGCTGCCATCTCCACCGCCATCTTCATCACCGCTGCTGCTCCCATGAGGAGGGAGTAGTTCTCCATCGAGGCTCGGGGCTGTACCGGTAGCTATGTGGTTCATCTCTCTCCTATGTGCTTCAATACAATAATCTCATGAGCTGCCTTACATGATTGAGATTCATATGATGATGCTTGTAATCTAGATGTCATTATGCTAGTCAAGTGAGTTTTACTTATGTGATCTCCGGAGACTCCTTGTCCCACGTGTGTAAAGGTGACGAGTGTGTGCACCGTGTGGGTCTCTTAGGCCATATTTCACGGAATACTTATTCACTGTTGAATGGCATAGTGAGGTGCTTATTTATATCTCTTTATGATTGCAATGTGTTTGTATCACAATTTATCTATGTGCTACTCTAGTGATGTGTTATTAAAGTAGTTTTATTCCTCCTGCACGTGTGCAAAGGTGACAGTGTGTGCACCGTGTTAGTACTTGGTTTATGCTATGATCATGATCTCTTGTAGATTGCGAAGTTAACTATTGCTATGATAATATTGATGTGATCTATTCCTCCTACATATGCATGAAGGTGACGAGTGTGCATGCTATGTTAGTACTTGGTTTAGTCTTTCGATCTATCTTACACTAAAGGTTACTAAAATATGAGCATTATTGTGGAGCTTGTTAACTCCGGCATTGAGGGTTCGTGTAATCCTACGCAATGTGTTCATCATCCAACAAAAGTGTAGAGTATGCATTTATCTATTCTGTTATGTGATCAATGTTGAGAGTGTCCACTAGTGAAAGTCTATTCCCTAGGCCTTGTTCCTAAATACTGCTATCGCTGCTTGTTTACTGTTTTACTGCGTTACTACTGCTACATTACTACTGCTACATTACTACTGCTTGTTTACTGTCCTGGGCAAAGCACTTTTCTGGTGTCGTTGCCGTTGCTACTGCTTATTCATACCACCTGTATTTCACTATCTCTTCGCCGAACTAGTGCACCTATTAGGTGTGTTGGGGACACAAGAGACTTCTTGCTTTGTGGTTGCGGGGTTGCATGAGAGGGATATCTTTGACCTCTTCCTCCCTGAGATCGATAAACCTTGGGTGATCCACTTAAGGGAAACTTGCTGCTGTTCTACAAACCTCTGCTCTTGGAGGCCCAACACTGTCTACAAGAATAGAAGCTCCCGTAGACATCAGCGTGACACCACAGGCTGGCGCGGGCCCCAGCCTAGCCGCGCCGACCTATGGTGGCACCGCCTCGTTGCCCCTTTCCGACTCTAGTTCGATCTGGTACTTTCCGTTTGTTCTGAATTTTTTTATTATAAAATCCCCCGGACCCCTGGAGGTCCGTATATCGTTCTCTCGACGTGTTTTGTTTCGAGTTGTTTCTGCCAGGATTTGTTTTGGATCTAGAGCCATCATGTCTTCGTCGGGAACTCCGAAGGATAGCTCCTGCAAGGATGTCGGCAACTTGTACATGGAGGAGCTGAGGATGCACCCAAAGGAGTTGATGCTCGTCGAGGGAAAACTGCAGATCAAAGATGTTCGGGTCCCAAGGAGAAGGAAGCTTGGAAGACAGGATGGAGAAGCTAGAACAAGAGGTCTTCAATTACAAGAAGATGGCCGAGCGTGAAGTGGATATCTTTCACAAGATTGTGTCCGAACTCATGGCCGAACACGAGAAGGAAACGCAAAGCTATGGGGCGACATCCTCTCACTTCACGACACCACCAACAAACTCCGAGCTCAACTCTATGACATTCATAATCGAACCGTGAGTATGAAAACAGGTTTAAACACATAAGCCGTGCTGCTAGTTTCAGGATTCCGAGACCAAGATGTCATTTGTTGATGGAGAGCCTCTATCTTGGAAGTCGCAAGACGGGAATTCATCACCACCATCACCAAAGGAGTAATTCATCATCGGTATTGGCATCCCCTTGGTTTGTTCCAAGCTTGGGGGAGTGCCGCGGTATCACATTATCATTACCTTTTACTTTTTACTATCAAGTAGTGTCATATCATGAGTAGGGAAGTTATCGTATGAGATGGGTTGCAATGTGGAAGTATCTCTCCTTTAGTTTGTCTATGTATCCCTTGGTGTGAGTTATCGTTATGGAATATTAATGAGAAGTCTTATCATTTACATATTGCACACCTTATTTTGGTTTGCAATTTCTACTATATGATTGATCTTGATTTTAGTATTGGTACCACTTTGGGAGCATTAAGTAAATCTATTTGGTTTTGGCAAACTTAGCAATGGTCAATAGCAACAACACTTTGAGTTTAAGAAGAATAGAGGAAATACATGTAGAAGATATTATTATCTTTCTTATCAGTCCTTAGCTTAGTATTCTAAAGTTAAAACTGTTTGTGCTTACAAGTAAGATGCATGATTGTTTCTATCACATGTATATTTGTTTGTTTCCCTCAACTCTTATGCTTGCTATTTAACCTTGCTAGCCAAAGACCTGTACTGAGAGGGAATACTTCTCGTGCATCCAAACCTGAACCCAAACCTATGCCATTTGTGTCCACCATATCTACCTACTGCATGGTATTTTCTGCCATTCCAAGTAAATACTTCATGTGCTACCTTTAAACAATTCAAAACTTATTACTTCTTTATTTGTGTCAATGTTTTATAGCTTATGAGGAAGTATGTGGTGTTTTATCTTTCAGTCTTGTTAGGCAGCCTCCACTAAGGGACTAGTGGCTTCATCCACTTATCCTATAATTTTGCAATAAGAGCTGGCAACGGGGTTCCCAGCCCTAATTAATCAACTTTCATTAATAATTCTCTTCACATGTTTTGCCCTGATTCATCAGTAAGCAACTTAATTTTGCAATAGACACTCCTCCATGGTATGAGATTGTTGGAAGGCACCCGAGGATTCGGTTAGCCATGGCTTGTGTAAGCAAAGGTTGGGGGGAGTGTCATCCTTAAATAAACTAAAATACATGTGTAAACAAAAGAGAAGAGGGATGATCTACCTTGCTGGTAGAGATAACGTCCTTCATGGGAGCCGCTCTTTGGAGGTCTCGTTTGGCAAGGGGGTTAGAGTACCCGCTACCGGTCGTTGACAACAACAAACACCTCTCAAAACTTTACTTTTATTCTCTTTATATGATTTCAAACTGAAAAAGCTCTAGCACATGATTTAATCCTCCTTCCCTCTGCGAAGGGCCTGTCTTTTACTTTATGTTGAGTCTGTAAACCTATTTCCCTCCATCTCAAGCAAGCATTTGAGTTGTTGTGATCAAACTATTATATTGTGATTTGCTTCATCATGTCTTTACTCTTTCTTGTTTAGTACAAGTTTTACCTGAATGAATATAGCTTTGAAAGTCATCAATGATTAATATGATTGAGTATGCAAGTTTACCATAAGTTTTAATATGAGAGCGCTGCTCAATAGATAAAGTATAATCTGTTAACTGTTCTTTGACCAAGAACAAAGTTTGCCATCACCAATTATGATTTCTTATGCACCTTTATTTGTGATTACCTTATACTTGTTTCAAGTTGAGTTATATGAGGAAGTTGTTTACTATAATGTCTTGTGTGAATGAATATGATGCTTCTTGTCCGTATTTTATTTATCGACTCTTCACTCCATAAACATGTGGTCATGTTTACTAGTTCGGTTTCGCTTGGGGACAAGCGAAGTCTAAGCTGGGGGGAGTTGATACGTCCAATTTGCATCACTATTTTATATCATAATTTGCTGTTATTCATTGATATATTTCATATTGGGACACAATACTTATGTTATTTCACCTATTTTGCATGTTTCATGATTATTTGGGGATCGAGCACCGGAGCCAGGATTCTGCTGGAAAAAGCACCGTCAGGATGCGATATTTCGGAAGATCAACTGTGGAAGGAAGTTTTACCAAAAATCCTATTTTTCCGGATGACGAAGGAAGCCGAAGGGGGAGCCAGCTGGACCCAAGGTGGGCCCACACCATAGGGTGGCGCGGCCCATGGCTCGGCCGCGCCACCATGTGGTGTGGGGCCCCCTCGGCCTCTTTCGCCTCCTTTCCTTCGCGAAACCCTTCGTCCCGAAGACCTAAGCCACAGAGGAATCCTCACGAAGGGTTACAGCCGCCTCTGCGGGGCGGAGAACACTAGAGAGAAAAGAGCTCTCCGGCGGGCAGGAATCCGCCGGGGAATTTCCCTCCCGGAGGGGGAAATCGACGCCATCGTCACCGCCATCAAGCTGGACATCATCTCCATCACCATCATCATCACCTCCACCATCATCACCACCATCTCCACCGCTGGACATCGTCACCACTGTAGCAATTTGGGTTTGATCTTGATTGTTTGATAGGGGAAACTCTCCCGATACTGATTTCTACTTGTTATTGATGCTATTGAGTGAAACCATTGAACCAAGGTTTATGTTCAGATTGTTATCCATCATCATATCACCTCTGGTCATGTTCCATATGATGTCTCGTGAGTAGTTCGTTTAGTTCTTGAGGACATGGGTGAAGTCTAAATGCTAGTAGTGAACTATGGTTGAGTAATATTCAATGTTATGATATTTAAGTTGTGGTGTTATTCTTCTAGTGGTGTCGTGTGAACGTCGACTACACGACACTTCACCATTTATGGGCCTAGGGGAATGCATCTTGTACTCGTTTGCCAATTGCGGGGTTGCCGGAGTGACGAAACCTGAACCCCCGTTGGTATATCGATGCGGGAGGGATCGCAGGATCTCGAGTTTAAGGCTGTGGTTAGATTTATCTTAATTACTTTCTTGTAGTTGCGGATGCTTGCAAGGGGTATAATCACAAGTATGTATTAGTCCTAGGAAGGGCGGTACATTAGCATAGGTTCACCCACACAACACTTATCAAAACAATGAAGATTAATCAACTGTATGTAGCGAAAGCACTAGACTGAAATCCCGTGTGTCCTCGAGAACGTTTGGTCATTATAAGTAAACAAACCGGCTTGTCCTTTGTGCTAAAAAGGATTGGGCCACTCGCTGCAATTATTTCTCTCGCATTTTACTTACTCGTACTTTATTCATCTGTTACATCAAAACCCCACGAATACTTGTTTGTGAGCATTTACAGTGAATCCTTCATCAAAACTGCTTGTCAACACCTTCTGCTCCTCGTTGGGATCGACATTCTTACTTATCGAAGATACTACGATACACCCCCTATACTTGTGGGTCATCAGCGGCATAGTCCTACATGAGATCAATTCTTGGATTTAGGTACCCATTTTTCAATGGGTCCTCTTTTGTTAGCAACAAGGGTCTTTGGGACCCAAATAGACCAAGCAACATAACCATCATAAGGGCCAACATATTTTTCATAAACATCACCATAATAATCTTTAAATAAAACATAGTGAGGGTTAGCAATTCCCGCATCATCATCATTAATGGTTTTGCCCTTAGGGGCTTCACCATTAGTGATAGCTTTCTTCTTTTCTTGTGCGGGCTTGTCAACACCCGGATTTTTAAGTCCAGATGCCTATTATGCCGTACATCGCAATCCCAGGAATATTGTTGTTGCGAGACATAATAGTTGAATATCATAGAGTCATCATTTATTACAACACATAACCGTCTTACAAAGGTAGATCACATGATCCAATATTACAATAGTAGTTGATCTATCGATCAACGAACATCACAAATAGCGGAAGCGAAGTAGTAGTGGCTATCTAATCCACGAGGCCAACGCTTGACGTCGGGAGCGGTCCTAGTTGTCGTAGACGTCCTCGCTGTCCATCTTCCTCGTACTTGCTGTTCACCTTCATAGTCCGGCCATTTGAATAGCCGGGGACAAAGCCATGAGTACTTTTAAAGTACTCGCGAACTAATACTAGTGTAAGCACTATTAATTCTAGTAAGGGGATACTAAGCTCTAGGTTTATTTGCATAAAGCCAAGTTTATTTCATAAACATTTAGAAAAGACTCTTCATTTGCTAAACTAACTCAAGTGGGAACATTAGTGTCATTCCCACAACTCTGTTGTGATTCAATTCAAAATCACCATTCACCTTTCAAATTCAAGTCCCAAGTCATATGTCACATTTTTGAAAATGGTCCGATGACGGAACGAGTATGGCCTTCCCAACCGTCCATAACCGTGGACACGGCTATTCGAATAGTTCTACACTCGCGAGAGGTCGTACACTTGTGCCACAATATTTGCAATAATCCGTCAGGGTTAACTGGCCCTGATTTACCATACTCCGTATGCGGACTACCAACCATAACCTTTCACTTACATACTCTAGTATAGGCACCTCTCCCCATGAGCTTGGCCTCCCGGTGAAAACCGCAGTCAACCCGGGAACTGCACAGGGCTTGGGCCGGACATTCACCTCATTCCACGTCATATCGCATCGTTTTGTTTGTTGTAGAGGCAGCTTTTCGGCCTAACCCCGATGACGCTTGTTTAGAGGGAACCCATACTAAAGCACATAAATTTCTAGTTAAGCCCTTACCCATATTGGGTATTGTGGGGGTACTTTCAAATTGGAATGGTATCGCATCCGAACCCAACCATCGAGTTTTTGTAAAATTCACCAAGTCATTCACAAGTCATATTCACCTTCAAAATCTTTCAATAGAATGAATCATCATTCCAAGGTTTTCAAAGTCATTTCATTTCACAAGTTCCCATCTAGAGTAATCAATTTTATTTATTTAGCAATAGCAACTAGTCATGAGGGGTGCTAACTAGCTTTTCTTGCTCTAGGCTAACTTTGATGCTCTTGTTCTACTCTATATCTAAACCAAGTGAATCATGAATCAAAAAGTAAACTTTGATAAACAAAATTTAGAAAAGCTTGTAAAGTAAAAACTTGGGATAGGAGCATTAAGCATAAAGTAAAAAATAATGGTGCCTTGCTCTTGTAGAGCTTTGCACAAGGGAACCTTGCAAGAGTGTTAGCTTGCAAGAATATTAGCTTGCATTAGTCTAGCTTGCCTTGATTGGTGAGGTGATCAAAGTTTTCTGGCTCTTCCTCCTGGTAGAATACCTCTTCCTCTTGATAGTCTCCGGTACTAGCGTCTATAAATGAATACGAGGTACACAATCACCAAACAATACTTACATGCTAGACTAAAACACAACAAAGGGTTCACACAACTAACTCTAGCATCACTTCAAGCATGGTATGGTGAATTACTTGGTTTATTCTTATTTAAGAGAAAAATAATTTCCTCTCATTAGGAGCATTTATTTGATTTGCTATTTAAGTTTTTGGAGAAAATAATTTCCTCTCATTAAATCCTATCAAGATTTAATCTCCACAAATAATAATAAGGTATGAAATATAAGTTGACCCATGTCAACCTTTCATATCTATTATGAGGGAGCAATAATTTAAATGAGGTGCTACACCTCATATAATTTAAAACTAACATCTAAATGATTTAAAATCTCTAAGTATCCAATCATGAGGCTTATTAGACCAAGGTCAGTACCTTTATTTGAATTACTTAGGATCACAATTTAAATGAGAGAGAAGGTCCCATATTATGGTTGAGTTTGAATTCCACTTTCAAATGCTCTAGAAATGACTACATAGCCATTTTATTTGATCTAGTCCATGATCATGCAAAACAACTATGCTATATTTTTGCATAAACAATTAGATTATGTCAAATGTGAATTATTAGAGTTGGAATCAACTCAAAATCATTTATAGATAATTTTTAGTATTTATTTGAAGTTAGAAAAGTATCTGTTTTGTTATTTTTACTATTCAAAATCTACACCACATATAGGGTTGAATCCAGTGGGGTTAGTTATAGCAATTCATAAGCTTTCCAGAACATTTGGATTTGCTAAATTTGAGTTTGTAGAATTTGAACTATTCAATTTATAGGACAGACCAGTATTGAATTTATACTGAAATGGATTAATACTAAGTTTAAATGGTTGGGCTGCGCGGGAAACAGATGGGCCGAAATGGTTTGAATGGGGGAAACAGGCCCAGTAACGGTTCGCTGTTTAGTGGGCTGTCAGGGGTGGGGCCTACATGTCAGCGACGGTTTTACTTACCGAAACGGTACGCGCTGGCAACCGTCGGATCAGAACGAGATCGGACGACCGGGGTTCGTCTTCTTCTCCGATGAGAGGAGGGCGCGCTGGCGACGGAGGTTGGGGGTCGGGGAGCGTCCTGGGCTGCCGGCGGTCGAGGGAGAGGGGCGAGGCGACGTTGTCGAGGGTGTAGAGGCCCCTGGTACCGCGGCGAGGCTCGGGGTGGCTCCGGGCGAGCGGATGATCCGCGGGGCTCCGGCGGGGAACGAGGCGGCGATTGGAGCTTCTCCGGCGAGGTAAGGTAAAATTGGTGGGAGGAGAAGGGGCAAGGATGAGAGAGGAACAGATGGTGTGAAGAATCGTGGCTCCGATCTCTCCTATTTATAGGCTGGTGCGAGGGCCGTGGCTGCGGCGAAGGGGTCGACGACGACGATGGCGCTACGGGCTGCGAAGGGGCAAGGCGAGGTGCGCATCTTGTAGGCGACGTCTAGGCGAGGCTCTGGGTGTAGCTGGCGCGTCCAGGGCGTGATGGAATGGCTCGGGAGCTTCTGCGACAAGGACGGTACCGGGCGGCAGGTTTCCGATCATGGCGACGGCGACAAGGCCTGGGGCGAGCTAGCGAGCATGTCCAGAGGGTAGCTGTGGTCGTGATGATCATGCGTGCCAAGTGGGAGAGGGAGAGGAGGACTAGAGCGACGGGTCGACGATGTGCTCTGGCGTGTCCAGGGTGGCGCTGGTGCACGCTCACCGCGTGCCTGGCACGCTTTCTGGCGCGTCTGGGCGTGCGTTGTGCGGCCAATGTCGTGCAAGCTGGGAGCTAGGAAGGGTACTGGCGTGCTCATGGAAGGGTAGGCTACCTATTTGACATGGTGAGAGGGATAGGGAAGGGGTAGGGAGGATGAGTGTATGTGGGTGAGCATGGTGCACGGCATGGTCGGTTTTTGCTCTCCACAGGCTTTAATCATCCAAGGCAAGTACTGGGAAAGATGCAGGGGACAAGGGGGAGTGATGATCAGCTCTGATCATGCAGGGTTTAGTCGAAGATCCAGTGTGTAATAGCAAGTATTGCAATTCCAGAATCATGCCTGCAAGGTGCTCGACAAAATGGCCGCAAGAACATTTTTGTCGAATTTTGTAATTCTTTTTGGTGGAGCTCACTTATATAATTAAAGAGAAAGAATGGTGGTGGTGGTGTCCATTTTGGTGAAGTTTTGTGAGATTTCAAAAAGTGTGTCATCTTCTCTTTATTTCAAAGTCCTCACTTGTCCATTCTATTCTGGTCAACCTAGTCAACTTCAGCAGAGATGGTCAACATGGAAGTTGTTGACCTTGACTTGGTCTTGGATGACATGGTCATAGTTGACTAAGTTTGGTTGAGGAAGATTCAAATGCAGGGGGGTAAAGTAGTGAAGATTTTATAAAAGGGGCATATGACCATTATCATATGTGTGTCAAATTTGAAAATTCCCTTGATTTGAATCTGGTTTCTTTTATGCATTTGTGTTTGTTTTTGTTATATAAGAGTTTTAGAATCCATAGGGCAAGCAATGGTGGCCTCATATGAAGATTTGCAAAATTGCCCTTAGTGTATGTGAGGGAAATGGGGATTTTCTCCCTAATTGATTTCCCTCCAATTGAGTTGACCTTTGTTGACTCTAATGTGGTTCTTATTAGTTTAGAAACATTTTCCAACCATTGAAACCAATTCAAATGGTCTTGTTCAAAGATTTGCAAAAAAAAGCCATAACACATAAGAGGTGATGTGTCACTTTTCACTATTCTTGTAAATTGTTGATCTTGCTTTACTTGGACATGGGTTAGGGTCAATTTAGTGTTATAATAGGTTGAGAGATGGTTTCCCAACATTTGGTCAAGGTTTAAAGTCATAGGTCAAAAAAATTGGGTATTATGGCTATGTGCCACATATGCCTCTATGCATATGTTGCATTTCATTTTAAATTTGACTTGGCTTGACCCATTTGGTGTTGTTGAGTGTTGAAATGGTATATGTAAGTGATCCAACCATTCGCAACAAGTCCTAGGGTCAATCTTCTCAAATTCACAAAGTTGCACTTTTGCTCTCATATGCCTTATGGCATTTTTATTTTCTTTTTATTTTCTTTGGAAACCACTTGGATTTGGTTTGATAAGCCTTGGGTAAAGTGTATGAAGGTTTTCTAAACCTCTAAGCAAAGTAGAAAGGTCTAGGGTAAAGATTTATAAAAGTAGCCATAGGCACATATGCCTTTTTCTTATTTAATTTCCTTTTATTTTATTTTAATTAGGATGGTGAAAAGAGGGGTGAGGTTTAGGGTTTTAGATCACTTCACTTACTAATACTAAGCAATCATGGCAATTGCACAAGAATTAAGCAAGATCACTATGTATCACACTTAATTAATAAAAGTTTTTGTTGGTTCCAAAATTTGGAACTAGAGTAATTCATTTGTTTTATTTTGAAAATCTTGGGATGTTACAGGGCTTGGCCTTCTTCTTGTTTGCCTTGGCATTATAGCCAAGGCCCACCTTCCCATTGTTTGACATTTGCTTACTCAAAAGGTCATCCAAAGAAAGTTTACTTTGGGGAGAGGAGGCCTTAGCAAGTTCATCCTTCAACCTAGCATTTTCCTCAACAATATTTGCATGATCACACGAACAGATAGAGGAACTAGGTATGTCATATGAAGCAAGCCTAATTTGAAGTTGCTCATTAGACTTGGAGAGGAGAGAGTATTCACTCTTCAAAGCTTTGTGAGCCTTGTCTAGTTCATCTAGATCCTTCACAAGTTTCTCATGATCAACACCAAATTTGGCCTTTTCCTTTTTAAGCACTTTTGCTTTAGCCCTAGCAAGATCTCTAGCTTTAGTAAGCTTGTTAATTTCATCTTGAGGCTCTTCAAGAGTTTGTAGCCTCTCTTCAAGAGAAGCTATAGTTTCTTGACTTTCCTCAAGAGCATTTTTAAGAGCATGTATTTCAAGAGAGTCCTCTCTCTCTATTTGACATTTTTTATCAAGGGTATCATCTAGTTGTGCTAGTCGAACCATGAGATTTGAAACATGCTTTTTAGTGTCACCTTTCAAGTTAAGAATGAACTCATCAAAATCAAGCATTTCTTGTTTCACTTTTAAACTAGCATGATTAACCCCTAGATCATTTGATATGTTAGGCATATAGGGGTTAGGGGATGATACCTCGGAAGATTTAGCCATGAGGCAACTTTCTTCCTTCATGTGAATGTCTTCATTGGGGAATTCATTTGGTGATGAAGAGTTGGTGGAGAGAGAAGCAAGAGCAACCAATCCATTCAAAGTTTCATCTTCATCATCATCATCATCACCGGAGGTATATTCTTCTTGAGTTGATAGCACAATAGATGTGTCCAAGGAGGACCTAGCCATGAAGCAATGTGCATTCTTGATGTGAGGGTTCTCATTGGGGGATTCAAAGAGAGATGAAGAGGGAATATTGGTGGTGGCAATGGCGGCCACTTCCTTTGAGGTTTCTTCTTCATCACTACCACTCTCAACTTCATCGGAAGAATACTCTTCCTTAGTCATTAGCACAATCCTTGAAGGCCTCTTGTCCTTCTTACCCTTGTTGTACAATTTCTTGTTAGGGGCCTTTGAATCTTTGCTCTTGTTCTTGGGAATGAGCCTTCCACCACGAGTTTCTCTATGCTCATAGGGGCATTCGGCAATGAAGTGGTTCTTGTCACCACAATTGTAGCAAGATCTTGATCTTGGGCCCAAGCTCTTGAAACCACTTGAGTTGTTTCTCTTGATGTTGTCTTCCTTGGCCTTGGATGGATCAACCCAAAAGGTTTTTGCATGGAATGCCATGTGGTCATTGTAGTGATATTCCAAATCTTCTGGATAGGACATGCTCCAAGATGCCCTATAAGGATCTTGAGTGTGCACCTCTTCGGTGGTATTGACCATCAAGGCAAGGTTGGTCCCTCTTGACATCCCAATGGCACGATTGCGAGAATCTTGAGAGTTTTGTTCGAGCACCTTGAGAGCTTGCAACTCGTGCACCACTTGTTGTGAAGTGAGAGAAGGAAAGCTTTCTCTCCCAACGAGAGTCTTGACACCAATGGGTTCAAATGGCATCATGCAATCAATATACTTATCCTTGATCCAAAAATCATCAATATGTTTGGCACCCACATTCCGAAAAGCATCGGCAACCGTGATGAGTCTTCTATACATGACTTGATGATCTTCATCTGGCAACCTCGTGAATCCTTCGGCTTGATTCCGGAGAGCACTATACTTGTTTCTCTTCATGCTTTCACTTCCCATGAAGCTTGTGTCCAAACCCTCCCATGCTTCCTTGGCGGTGGTGAAATTCCGAATAAGAGACAAGTCTTTTGTCCCCACACTAGTTTGAATCATGTGCAAGGCAATCGAGTTGAGTTGGTTATCAACCTCTTCTCTTCTAGTCAACCTTTCGGTGATGTAAGGCTTGAAACCCTCCAAGATAATTCTCCAAAGTTCATTGGAGGCACTGCACACATAAGATTTAAACTCAAATTGCCATGTACTAAAATCTTTATCATTAAATTTGGGTGGATCACCCCTAGTGTTTACATGAGGATGGGGAACTGGGATGTCGGGAGAGCGGAAAGGTGGAGGGAATGCATTGTAGCTCACTCCTTCACTTGCTTTGGGAGAAACCCTGGGAGTGTTAACTTTGTTTAAGTGATCACCTTCCAAGGGTGGGCTAGAGGAGGGTGTGCCCGAAGCAACTCCCTTGTCTAACGCACTCTCGTCCCTTTCCTCTATGATGGGGATGGCGGAGGGAACCGGTGTCAAAAGCTCGGAAATCATTTTCTTCATGTTTTCCATTTGAGCTTCCATGGCGGACCTCAAAGATGTTTCCATCAACTTGAGATCATCCATGGAGACCGGCTTTGCGGCCCCTTCCGTAACCTCATCATCCGGCATACTCTTAGGCGGTTAAGCCCGAAATAAGAGCCGAGGCTCTGATACCAATTGAAAGGATCGTATGCCGCACCTAGAGGGGGGGTGAATAGGTGCTAACCAATTTTTAGTTCTTTTTCAATTTAGGCTTGACACAAAGGTAAATTCTCTAGATATGCAACTATGTGAATTTACCTATATGACAAGGTCAACGACTAAGCAAGATATAGCTACGCAATATATAGGGGAGATAATAGGATAGAGGAAACCGAGAGTGGAGCACGCGGAGACACGGAGTTGATTCCCGTAGTTCCCTTCCTTTTCAAGAAGGTACGTCTACGTTCGGAGGAGTGTGGTCGCTACGAAAGCCAGACCAACGCCACGAAGGCTTCACTCAGGTCTCCTGTGAGCACCGCCACGAAGGCCTAGCCCACTTCCACTAAGGGATTTCCTCGAGGCGGAAACCGGGCCTTTACAAGGTTCTTGGGGCACACATCCACAACCAAATTGGAGGCTCCCAAATCCGTAACAACAACAACAAGAACAATATCAAGTACAAATATCTAGGGTTTCTCAAAAGAGGAACACTAGCAATGGGCCCTCAAGCATATGAGGGGGAAATGCAAATTGCTTCGGTGAAGATGTAGATCGGGGTCTTCTCCTTCGAATCTCCAAAGATCAAGAGCTTTGGTTGGGCGGAGGAGGAGATCTTGTGATTCTTGTGTTTCTTGTGTTTCTTGAGTTGGCTCTAATGGTGATGAACTTGGGGAATGATTGAGCAGCTTGGGGAGGAGGGAGAAGGGGGGTATAAATACCCCCTTCCAAAATCCAGCCGTTGGGGCTTTTCGGGGGCCGGATAATCCGGTGTAAGTGAGGGCCGGATAATCCGGCCCCCCCCGGAAAATCCGGCCTTTGGGAATTTCCGGGAAAAAGTCCGGCCCCCTATCTAGGGTATCATCGCCAGAAAGTCCTTAGCCGATTTTCAGGGGCCGGATATTTTGCAAATATCCGGCCCGGAAAATCCGGCCTGGAGAAAAACAGCCAGCTTCTTTTCGTCTTGTTTTTCCACACAAAACAACCATATACATGTATGTATCTATTCTCTGCACCACTTCATTAAACATTAGTGTATCACATATATTGACATCAAACATTCAAAACATAAACCGAGAGATGTTCTTTCAGCGCTGACATTTGCCCTCGGGAATCGTGAACACCTAGGACGTGTACGAGGCAAAGGCGCCATTCCGTGGAAATTAGGGTTTTCCCAGGACAATGACCCGTACAGTTACAGAAGCCATAAGAGAAAGACGGATCGGGATGCAGATCTTGTGGGGCAGTTGGCATCGGAACTCTATGAGGTGAAGCAGATTGTGAATGAACTAGTAAAAGAAAGATCGGCAGGGCCGCATGAAGATCATGCAGCGGATGTCGGAAGCCAGCAACGGAGAAGCAGCGTGGCTTCCACGGAGGCCCCGGCTGGTGCTAATGCACCCTTGCTGGCCCCGGCTGGTGGTAATGCACCGACGATCGATATTTCTGCACCGGAGCCTCGCTACCCCGTGGACGATGTAAAGGAGATGAAAGAATGTGAGCTGCATTATGCACTGGGGAACATTTTCATGAAGGTAGCGATCGGCTCCGCTTTACCTTGTACACCTGGAGCGCTCCACCACAACATCCCCATTGCAGATGGCTATGCTCGTGTCACAGTGGAAGACATAGTCCAAGGGTGCGAGGACCTGGAGATTGACTATGCTACACCCGAAGGGGAGAAAAGACTTCGAGATGTCAAGCGCCAGTTCGTTCTATGGAAAAAAAAGTACATCAAGTTTCCAGGCGAGGTGCCAAGGCCAACAAGTCCACCCCCCTCCGGTGGTGGTGGTGGTGGTGGTGGTTCACCCCCCTCCGGTGGTGGTGGTGGTGGTGGTTCACCTACACCTCCTTCACGTCAGCCGACGCCGCCCCCCAATCCACCTCTGGCGGGTAAGCAGCCGCCGTCCCCCCAGTCCGCCTCCGGCGAAGAAGCAGAAGAAGGCCGACAGCAAGGCAACCTCCTCCTGGACTATTAACCCGGAGCCTTATGTACCTAAGACCACAAAGGTACCAATGCCATCACTGAAGCCTCTCCTCCCGAGACCTTGGGAGCTTACTGACGAGGAAACCAACGTGGCCGCGGCTGCTCACCATGAGAAATGGAAGGCGAATATCAATGCGAAAAAAGAGCCTGAGCCCAAGCCGGTATTTAGTGAGCATCAAAAGAAGTGGGCTAAGGATTTTTTGACGACACCGTCCCAAGTCGAGCGGAATCTGCCAGATGACTATGGACGTGAATTTCGTAGGCAAGAAGCAATATTGGAAAAAGCGGAGGCGGAGAAGAAAGCCTTGGCGGAGAAGGAGAAGAAAGCCTTGGAGGAGAAGAAAGAAGAAAGTAAAAAATGCGGGAAACAAGTTGCCCAGCTCGGGGAACAGAATAAACAATCGATCCCCCCGCTCATAGTGAAAGCCGGTCCGGATGCTATGACGTTGTCCTTCAGAGCCGATATGGATAAGGACTTTGAACTAATGGACCCCGCTATCATAGCAGCTGCGGCAGCACAGGGAATGACTGTAACGGGTGCCATAGAAAGAGCGGCCGAGTTCCGTATGACTCTTCGTGCATTGTTAGGCCTTGAGGATGCACCACTAAGTGAGGTAGCATTTACATATGTGCCGAATGGGCCTCTCGTCGAGCCTGCGCAGGAAGCAAGTCTACCAACACAAATGCGAAATCTGCTACGTTGGTACAAGGATTTCATAAAAAATAAGGTCGGCAAAGAATATATTTATGCGGAAGTTAGAGAGGAGCATCACTTCAAACAGTACTCTGTACAAGTTCATATGAGTGAATTGTTCCAGCTGTTCAATCTGCGCGAGCTCGACAAATCTATCCTGAGTTGCTACGTTCTGTAAGTGATTTATTTCTACCTCATCTCGTTCATTGCCTGCACTATATATATTGTCCTAACTATATTGTTGTGTACGCTATTATGCAGAATGAAGCTTGGGGAATGCAAAAAAAGGAACATCCATGATGTTGGGTTCATTGACCCACATATCTTTAATGGATATGTGTTAGAAAAATACCCCCAAGACGTGGAGAGAGACTTGTACAAGTTTCTTAAAGAGCAGCAACTCAAAAGTCAAATTCTATTTCCTTACCATTTTGGGTGAGTGTTTCTGTCTTGTGCACATTCTCTTTTGTTTACTCCATGCATGGTATGTCTAATCGATGAGTTATGCATGACTGTGCATATAACGTGTCCGCAGGTTCCACTGGATTCTGCTAATAATTGAATTTCACACCTCCAGAGTTCTCATCATGGACTCTCTGAATATGGATTCAAAGCTTTGGGTCGGCATGAGATTAATGCTGCAAAAGTAATTATTTTCAATCATTTGCGCTCTATATCGGCCTCTTTCGTTCATTTCCTAATATCAAGTAACTAATAACTCCCTTGTTCATTTAATTTTCTTTGCCCTGTAGGGTTTGGAAACGGTTCAAAGATAAAATAACCGGTGAATTCAAAGATGAGCTAGAATTTAGAAGGTTAGTTAATGTGGATACTCAGCCACCGGGGACCAATCTATATGGATACTATGTTTGTGAGTTCATTCGAAGATACACCTCTGAGCGGAGGCCGGCGGATATCAACTTGCGGAGGAATGACTTGCGGAAGAAGCTTAGTCCAGAAGCTCGCTTCCGACCAATTCAAGAGGAATTAGCAGGATTTTTGGTGAGGGAATTCCTCCATCCTAAAGGAGAATACTATTACGAGGACGAAGAACTTCTGATGCCGTAAATTTTGTATGGAAACTTGTTCAAAGTTGTATATGATCACCCGAGATTGAATATATATTGTATATTCCTCTTGAATTCTTCTTGTTTGAAATTTCAAACTTGTTTGAAATTGTACATTCATATGCATCAACGTGTAACATGTATATAGTAGCGTAGAATATGTGTACTGAAACTTCTTTGAAATTAAAATAAAACATAAAATAAAATATAAAAGAAATGAAACGCAGCAAAAAGAAACCAGATTTAGGGGGGCTAAAACCCTAAACCTGCGGAGGCCTTTAGTCGCGGAAGGTCCTCCGCCCCGACGGCCGCCTGCCGCCCACGTGGACGGGCCTTTAGTTGCGGTTCGTAAGCAACCGCGACTAAAGGGGGGGGGGGCCTTTAGTCGCGCATAATTAGTCCCGGTTGCGCAACCGGGATTAATGCCCTTTGCGAACCGGGACTAAAGCCCCTTTTTCTACCAGTGCTCGATGCGTGGAGGTGCTGTGTGGTGAAGCCTCTTCCGGCCGGCCATGGTGGCAAGGGGAGTAGGCGAAGCGGCAAGATTTCATCTGCTTCTTCAATGTGGTGGGACTGGCTCCTGCTGCAACAACGAGCGAACCACGCGGCGGCCATGACTGCCGTCACGATCTTTGGCCGTAAGGGCGGCCCTTCTAGGCGCCTAGATGGCGCTCTACTCAACCTCTAGTGCGGAGGCCTTCCTCATAGCTTCTTGCTGGAACCAGCGCTTCCTCAGCACCAAGTGGTCCATCCCCGGTGGAGCCGAGGCGGCCGGCGATGGAGGCTCAGGCGCGGTGGAGAGGACCGGGGATTCGATTGCTTTTTCTGTCATACTTTTAAGGTCCTTTTTACAATTAGCCAAGGCTATCTTGTACTTTCACTTTTCCTTCAGGGCCCTTTCTGTAATTTGTACCCATCGATGAAAATATAACTGCAGCTCTCGGGGTTCTTCGAGGCCCCTCCTGTGTTAAAAAAAAAACACCGAAAATCTTTGAATTCGTTGTCTTCTACTTGCACCTTGACATTCCTCCATGATTTTGGTAAAACACAAACAACAAGTCTTGTTGCGATGCACTTCCACGTAATGTCACACTCCATGTTTCATGGTGCAGCTGGTTCTGCTTTGAGTGGCACTGCAGCGTATGCACTGTAGAAGAGAAGAGAAGAGAAGAGAAGGAGATGAGTGAATTTGGGCATCTTCTTCCACTTTTGCTTTCTATCATCATCATCGCCATCAACAATGACAAATGCACAGATTCTCCCTTTTCACTTATATACTCCCTCTTCTCCCTCCATCCATTTCCTCAATTCCATCGCGCGCGACACCACATACATTCTAGTTAGTTTTGCAACAAGCTCAGGTGGCCATCTATCGGTCCGTACGTGGTCTTCTAGCTAGTGCCATGGTAGCCACCGCTCTCTGCTCACTGCCCTGTCTCCTCCTGGCCGTCGCTGTCCTGCTCGCTTCCCGTGGCAACAATGGTGCAGCGGCGTTGGACGCCCAGGCCGCGTACCTGTCTCGTTTGAAGCAGGATTTCGCAGGGCCGGCCATGGCGCGCTGGGACTTCTCTCCGGCGCCGGTGGTCGACTACTGCAGGTTCCAGGGCGTGGTCTGCGACGGCGCAGGTGGCGGCAACGTCACGGGCATCGACCTCACCTCGTGGCGCCTCACCGGCAGGATCCCTCCCGGCATCTGCGCGGCACTGCCGGCGCTCCGGGAGCTCCAGCTCGGCTTCAACGACATCCGCGGCGGGTTTCCCGCGAGCCTCCTCAACTGCTCGTCCCTCGAGACGCTCAACCTCAGCTACTCCGGCGTGTCGGGCGCCGTGCCGGACCTGTCCCCGATGCGCGCGCTCCGGGAGCTCGACATGTCGAACAACCTCTTCACCGGCGCGTTCCCGGTGGCGTCGCTCGTTAACATGACCTCTCTCGAGGTTGTAAACTTCAACGAGAACCCCGGCTTCGACGTGTGGCGGCCGCCGGAGGCGCTCACGCGGCTGCGGCGCCTCCGCGTGCTGATCCTGTCAACGACCTCCATGCGCGGCGGCGTGCCAGCGTGGCTCGGCAACATGACGACGCTCACCGACCTTGAGCTCAGCGGCAACTTCCTCACCGGCCGCATCCCGCCGTCGCTCGGCCGCCTCGCCAACCTCGAGTTCCTAGAGCTCTACTACAACGAGCTCTCAGGCGCCATTCCAGACGAGCTCGGCAACCTCACGCGACTCGCAGATGTCGACTTGTCGGAGAATCGGCTCTCGGGTGCCATCCCGGACTCGCTCTGCGCGCTGCCCAGGCTCCGCGTGCTGCAGGTGTACACCAACTTCCTCGCCGGACCCATCCCGGCGGTGCTGGGCAACTCCACGCAGCTCGAGATCCTGTCCGTGTACAAGAACCAGCTCACCGGCGAGCTCCCCGCAAACCTTGGCCGCTACTCCGATTTCAACGTGCTCGAGGTCTCCGAGAACCTGCTCACGGGCCCGCTGCCGCCGCACGCCTGCGCCAACGGCAACCTCCAGTACATCCTCGTCCTCAGCAACCTCCTCACCGGCGCCATCCCGGCAGCCTATGGCGAGTGCTCGCCGCTGCTCCGGTTCCGCGTCAGCAACAACCACCTCGAGGGCGAGGTGCCTCCGGGCATCTTCGCGCTGCCGCACGCCTCCATCGTGGACCTCTCCTACAACCACTTCACAGGCGCCGTGTCCCCGTCCATCGCCGGCGCCAAGAACCTCACGTCGCTCTTCGCCTCTGACAACCGGCTCTCGGGCGTTCTACCTCCGGAGATCGCGGACGCGGGGAGCCTCGTCAAGATCGACCTGAGCAACAACCTCATCGCCGGCCCGATCCCGGCGGAGCTGGGCAAGATGGTCAGACTGAACCTGCTGTCGCTGCAGGTGAACCGCTTCAACGGCACCATCCCGGAGACTCTAGCCGACCTCCGGAGTCTCAACGTGCTCAACCTGTCGGAGAACGCGCTGTCGGGGCAGATCCCCGAGGCTCTGTGCGCGCTGCTGCCCAACTCGCTGGACTTCGCCGGCAACAACCTGTCCGGGCCGGTGCCGCCGGCGATCATCAAGGATGGGCTCCTGGAGAGCGTCGCCCGCAACCCGGGGCTGTGCGTGGCGTTCCGGCTCAACCCCAGGGACACGACGATGCCGATGTGCCACAAGGAGGCGGACAAGCGAGGGCTCGCCGGGAGCGCGTGGATCATCGGGGCGTGCGCGGTGGTGTGCGTGGTGGCAATGCTGGCGCTTGCGCGGCGATGGCTGATGCGGCGGTGGGCGGCCCAGGACGGGGATCAGGACGGGACGTCGTCGTCGTCGCCGGGGTCGAGGAGGGGCCACGGTGGGTCGTCGTACGATGTCACGAGCTTCCACAAGCTGAGCTTCGACCAGCACGAGATCTTGGAGGCCCTGATCGAGAAGAACATCGTGGGACACGGAGGATCCGGCACGGTGTACAAGATCGAGCTGAGCAGCGGCGAGCTGGTGGCGGTGAAGAAGCTCTGGGTGTCCTCCTCCAAACAGAACCAGAAGCACCGCGGCGGCTGGGGTGGCGGCGAGGAGGACGAGGGGCGCGAGCTGCGGACGGAGGTGGAGACGCTGGGCAGCATCCGGCACAAGAACATTGTGAAGCTCTACTGCTGCTACTCCGGCGCCGACAGCAACTTGCTCGTGTACGAGTACATGCCCAACGGCAACCTGTGGGACGCGCTGCACGGTGGTGGCTGGGGCTTCCTGGACTGGCCAACGCGCCGCCGCGTGGCCATCGGGGTCGCCCAGGGCCTGGCCTACCTCCACCACGACCTCCTATTCGCCATCGTCCACCGCGACGTCAAGTCCTCCAACATCCTCCTGGACGCCGACTTCGAGCCCAAGGTGGCCGACTTCGGCATCGCCAAGGTGATCCAGGCCACCGCCTCCTCACGCGGCGACACCACGGCGTCCACTACCACCATCGCCGGCACCTACGGGTACCTCGCGCCCGAGTACGCCTACTCCTCCAAGGCCACCACCAAGTGCGACGTGTACAGCTTCGGGGTGGTGCTCATGGAGCTGGCCACGGGGAGGAAGCCCATCGAGCCGGAGTTCGGCGAGACGAGGGACATCGTGCAGTGGGTGACCGCCAAGGTGGCCGCCGCTGCCGAGGCGGAGGCGCTCGACAAGGGGCTCGCGTGGAGCCCATTCAAGGAGGAGATGGTGCAGGCACTGCGCGTCGCCGTCCGGTGCACCTGCAGCATCCCCGGGCTACGACCCACCATGGCCGACGTCGTGCAGATGCTCGCAGAGTCCGGACCCACCGGCCGGACAGGCAAGACCGACGTGAAAGGCTACTCCGGCCAGCAGCAACCCAAACCTGTGGCCGTGTAATTGATCAACTAGCGTACGCGCGATCGTACTGGTGCAAGCAATCAATTAACCAGGTACTACTACTAGTTAAAGTATTAAGAGTGACTTAAGAAGATGATCAGTTCATCTGGAGAGATCCACTTAAGTAATTAGGTTAAAAATACTACCGTTGCTACTATTATAGTAGTACTAACTAGTAATTAAGATCAAGAAGATGATTAAAAACATCTATAGAGATTGTTCCTGGTTGCAAATTAAGATTGTTCGATGTTGCACTAGGAGAGTGAGTGAGTGATAGCTAGCTGGAATGCTGGATAGAATACTAGTACTAGCTGCATTGCTAGATGGCTTTTATTGGGTCATTTTCCACCCATATATACACTGTACTAGACTGCTTGGTGTTTAAGCAGAATCTGATGCCTCAGTCAGTGGATGGATGGAATGGTCCTCTACAAATATGGATGGATGCAACAAAAAGTATCAGCTTTGGATTGTTCCTTTCTTTTTGGATGCATGGACACCTTTCGTTCTCCCTTTTCTGGTGACCTTTTTTTTTGTTTTGGTGAGAGTGATAGCTAGCTAGAGATAATAAACTGACAAAGTGGTAGCTGTCCAATATTTTCAGCTAAATCCTCATTTAGCCCCTGCAAATCAAAAATAAATAAAAAAACAGGTAATCGGTTATGGCATGTGACCAATTTAAATTTTCCGTATCAACAATCTAAAGTTGTGCATCACTGTCCATTTTTTTTTCGTCTGGCTGCACATAGGTCGATTGGAATCTCAAGCAAATCACATGAACGAATCGGTCTACAAAAACAAAACAAAATAAGTTTGGAAAATAAAAATAGAATGTTTTCTTAAACATATTTATCAACACGAAAACATTATTTGCACGCTAAAAGACACAAATCGCACATTTCGAAAACTGTGCAACTTGTCTACACTAAAATTGGAACCGGTCAAATAAAGTGCAAAAACCAAAAGAAACTATCCAAACATATTTATTAGTATAAAAAACTAATTCGCACATTATAGCGTTATAAGTATACATGTTGCACATTTTAATAGTATTGTGCAACAAACCGAATGAAGTTTTAAAATCCACAATGCAGTATTAAAATAAGTTGCATATTGCAAATACAGTGGCTGCATATTTTTGAAAAGTGCAATTTGTGTTGAGTAAAGGTGTAATCATAGAGAAAAATAATAATTGACTGATTTTGCCAAGAAAAAAGAGAGCCGGCAACTGAATGGATTAGGAAAACAATCCACTGATTTTGCTAAAATGAACAGTCAACTTATTAGGGAAAAAAGGGTCAACTGAGAAGCAAACTATTTTTTTTTTTTTGGAAAAGGGGGGCTTCATCACTCAACCTAGTTGGATGCCAGGTAACATAAGACAAAGATGGAGGTTGCATAAAGATGTTAAGGTTAAAATTCCCTAAAAAAAGATGTTAAGGTTAAAAGGAATAAAATGCTGACTAACAAGAGACAAGAACGTAGGTTACAAGGCGTAACAAAATTCAAGTTCACATCAGCTTTCTACAGCCACAAGTTATTTTTGCCCTTTATCACTAAAGAAACTTTGGCTGCAAGTACATTGTACATTCTCCACTTGAAAAGGTAGTCGGATTCTGTGTGTGGGACCGTAAGAGTGACGTGGCAATGGGCATATTATGATATTTGCATGACAGGAGGAAATAAATGATTAATTAGTGCACGAGTGCAATGGATGTTGACTCAGTCTATCACAAGTAGGTCCATGATTAGTTCCACGGTGGAATCCTATCCTACTAGGAGCATTATAATAATAACTACTATACTATTTGGGAACAAACATCTTTTTTGTAAGAATTTTGAGGCATTTTTTGAATTCATGTCGTGGTGCCACGTGTATCTTTTTGTGTTTTGATTCCTGCTGGTTCTTTCGTGTGTACCATTTAGGTGTTGTATAGTATTTTCTAGGAAGTTAGGGAAGTATTCGCTGCTGACACGTGCACATTTGCATGTGTTTTCTTCGTGGAGCTTCACTGGTGGGATGGCTGTAGGGATTCGTTGCATGGAAAACAAAAAATTTCCTACCGCGAGAACGCAATCCAAGCCAAGATGCAATCTAGAAGACGGGAGCAACGAGAGGATGATCGAGACTCACCCTTGAAGATTTCCAAAGCCTATAAGAGTAGGCTCTTATTGCTGCGGTAGACGATCACTTGCCGCTTGCAAAAGCGCGTAGAAGATCTTGATCATGGTGCCACAATCGGGCAGCACCTCCATACTCGGTCACACGTTCGGTGTTGATGAAGACGACGTCCTTCTCCCCGTTCCAGCGGGCAGCGGAAGTAGTAGCTCCTCCTTGAATCCGGCAGCACGACGGCGTGGTGGCGGTGGCGACGGAGAACTCCGGCGGAGCTTCGCTAAGCGTTGCGGGAGAGGTGGAGGAGTGGGGCGGCTAGGGTTTGGGAGAGGGGGTGGCCGCCACTATGGGGTGCGGCCAAGCTATGGCTTTGGTGTGGCCGGCCCCCTCCCCTTGGCCCTCATTATATAGGTGGAACACCCAAGAGTTGGTGTACAAGTCTTCGAATAAGACCCCAACCCAAAACCTTCCATGTGTAGGGAAACCTACCCAAGGTGGGATTCCCACCTCAAGTGGGACTCCCACCTTTCCATGAGGGGGGGTGGCCGGCCACCTTGGGGCGAGTCCACCTTGGACTTTCCCTCTAGGGTTGGCCGGCCATGGGTGGTGGAGTCCCTCCGGGACTCCGCCTTCCAAAGTGCTTTCTTCCGGACTTTTCTAGAACCTTCTAGAACCTTCCATAAATGCACCGGATCATTTTCAAACATATAAAATGACATCCTATATATGAATCTTATTCTCCGGACCATTCCGGAACTCCTCGTGATGTCCGGGATCCCATCCGAGACTTCGAACAAAAGCTCGAACTCCACTCCATATTCAAGTTCTACTATTACAACATCAAACCTTAAGTGTGTCACCCTACGGTTCGCGAACTATGTAGACATGGTTGAGAACTCTCTCCGACCAATAACCAATAGCGGGATCTGGAGATCCATAATGGTTCCCACATATTCAACGATGACTTAGTGATCGAATGAACCATTTACATACGATACCAATTCCCTTTGTCACGCGATATTTTACTTGTCCGAGGTTTGATCATCGGTATCACTCTATACCTTGTTCAACCTCGTCTCCTGACAAGTACTCTTTACTCGTACTTGTGGTATGTGGTCTCTTATGAACTTATTCATATGCTTGCAAGACATTAGACGACATTCCACCGAGAGGGCCCAGAGTATATCTATCCGTCATCGGGATGGACAAATCCCACTCGTTGATCCATATGCCTGAACTCATACTTTCCGGATACTTAATCCCACCTTTATAACCACCCATTTACGCGGTGGCGTTTGATGTAATCAAAGTACCTTTCCAATATAAGTGATTTACATGATCTCATGGTCATAAGGACTAGGTAACTATGTATCGAAAGCTTATAGCAAATAACTTAATGACGTGATCTTATGCTACGCTTAATTGGGTGTGTCCATTACATTATTCATATAATGATATAATCTTGTTATTAATAACATCCAATGTTCATGATTATGAAACTAATCATCTATTAATCAACAAGCTAGTTAAGAGGCTTACTAGGGACTCTTTGTTGTTTACATATCACACATGTATCAATGTTTCGGTTAACACAATTATAGCATGGTATATAAACATTTATCATAAACATAAAGATATATAATAACCATTTTTATTATTGCCTCTTGGGCATATCTCCAACAGTCTTCCACTTGCACTAGAGTCAATAATCTAGATTACATTGTAAGGTACCTAACACCCATGGCATTCTGGTGTTGGTCATGCTTTGCCCTAGGGAGAGCTTTAGTCAACGGATCTGCTACATTCAGACCAATGTGTACTTTGCAAATCTTTACTTCTCCATCTTCGATGTACTCGCGAATCGAATGATAACGCAGCTTGATATGCTTCAGCCTCTTGTGTGACCTTGGTTCATGTGCATTGGCGATGGCACCCATGTTGTCACGATGAGATGACGAGTGGGTCCAATGCACTAGGAACCACATCGAGCTCTACAATGAACCTCTTCATCCATACCGCTTCTGATGAAGCCTCTGAAGCCGCTATGTATTCCGATTCTGTTGAAGACTTCGCCACCGTGCACTGCTTCGAGCTTGCCCAGCTTACTGCAGCACCATTCAATATAAACACGTACCCAGATTGTGACTTAGAGTCATCAGGATCAGTGTTCCAACTTGCATCGGTGTAACTAGTTACAACGAGCTCTTGGTCACTTCCATAACAACGAAACATATCCTTAGTTCTTTTCAAGTACTTCAGGATATTCTTGACCGCTGTCCAGTGTTCCATTCCTGGATCACTTTGATATCTGCTAGTCAAACTAACAGCATGTGCTATATCCGGTCTAGTACATAGCATGGCATACATGATAGAGCCTACTACCGAGGCATAGGGGATCTGACTCATACTTTCTCTTTCTTCTGCCGTAGCCGGACCTTGAGTCTTACTCAAGACTTTGCCTGGTAACATGGGTAAGAATCCTTTCCTACTTTCGTCCATTCTAAATTTCTTTTGAATCTTGTCCAGGTATGTACTCTGTGATAGCCCTATTAGACGTCTTGATCTATCTCTATAAATCTTGATGCCTAATATATACGATGCTTCACCAAGGTCTTTCATTGAAAAACTATTATTCAAATAACCTTTTACACTCGCTTAATAGTTCTATATCATTCCCAATCAATAATATGTCATCTACATATAATATCGGGAACGCTACGGAGCTCCCACTCACTTTCTTGTAAATACGAGCCTCTCCATGACACTGTATAAACCCGAAGTCTTTGATCACCTTATCAAAGCGTCGGTTCCAACTTCTCGATGCTTGCTTCAGTCCATAAATTGAACGCTGAAGTTTGCATACTTTGTTAGCATTTTTAGGATCGACAAAACCTTTGGGTTGTACCATGTACAACTCTTCCTCAATGTCTCCATTAAGGAACGCCGTTTTGACATCCATCTGCCAAATCTCATAATCGAAAAATGCAGCTATTGCTAAAAAAATCCTCACAGATTTTAGCTTTGCTACGAGTGAGAAAGTCTCATCGTAGTCAACACCTTGAATTTGTCGGAAACCCTTTGCGACAAGTCGAGCTTTATAGACAGTAATATTACCATCGAGCATCTGTTTTTCTCTTGAAGATCCATTTATTCTCGACAGCCTTGCGGCTATCGGGTAAGTCTACCAAAGTCCATACTTTGTTATCATACATGGATCCCATTTCGGATTTCATGGCTTCTTGCCATTTGTTGGAATCCGGGCTCATCATCGCTTCTTCATACGTCGCGGGGTCTTCATCATTGTTATCCACAATCATGACATTTAGACAAGGATCATACCAATCAGGAGTGGCACGTTCCCTTGTCGATCCGCGAGGTTCGATAGCTATCTCATTTGAAGTTTCATGATCATTATCATTAGTTTCCTCTCGTTGCCGGTGTAGGCGACACATGAACATCTTCCGATCTTGCGCTACTCGATCAACGAGCAAAGATTCTTCAATCTCATCGAGTTCTACTTTTCTTCCAAGTCACTTCTTTAGTGAGAAATTCTTTCTCAAGAAAGGTTCCGTTCTTAGCAACAAAGATCTTGCCTTCGGATCTGTGATAGAAAGTGTACCCTATAGTTTCCTTAGGGTATCCTATGAAGACGCATTTCTCCGCTTTGGGTTCTAGCTTGTCCGGTTGTAACTTTTTTACATAGGCTTCGCAACCCCAAACTTTAAGGAACGACAACTTAGGTTTCTTATTAAACCATAATTCATACGATGTCGTTTCAACGGATTTTGACGGTGCTCTATTTAAAGTGAATGCGGCTGTCTCTAATGCATAACTCCAAAATGATAACGGTAAATCAGTAAGAGACATCATAGAACGAACCATATCTAAGAGAGTTCGATTACGACGTTCGGACACACCATTTCGTTGTGGTGTTCCCGGCGGTGTCAATTGTGAAAGTATTCCGCATTTCTTTAAATGCATGCCAAACTCATAACTCGGATATTCACCTCCGCGATCGGATCGTAGAAATTTAATCTTCTTGTTACGTTGATTTTCTACTTCACTTTGGAATTCCTTAAACTTCTCGAAAGTTTCGGATTTATGTTTCATTAAATAGATATACCCATATCTACTCAAATCATCTCGTGAAGGTTAGAACATAACGATAACCACCGCGCGATGCTATACTCATTGGTCCGCATACATCCGTATGTATGATTTCTAATAAGTCGGTAGCTCGCTCCATCATACCGGAAGAATGGAGTCTTAGTCATTTTTCCCATCGGACATGCTTCGCATCTATCAAGTGACTCAAAGTCAAGTGATTCAAGTAATCCATCGGTATGGAGTTTCTTCATGCGTTTCACTCCAATATGACCAAGACGACGGTGCCACATATAAGTAGAATTATCATTCAATTTAATTCGCTTAGCATCAATGTTATGTATATGTGTATCACTACTATCGAGATCTAACAGAAATAAGCCATTCTTTTCAGGTGCTCGACCATAAAAGATGTTATTCATAAAAATAGAACAACCATTATTCTCAGACTTGAATGAATAACCGTCTTGCATTAAACAAGATCCAGATATAATGTTCATGCTCAACGCGGGTACAAAATAGCAATTATGTAGGCTTAAAACTAATCCCGAAGGTAGATGTAGAGGAAGTGTGCTGACAGCGATCACATCGAATTTGGATCCATTTCCAACGCGCATCGTCACTTCATCCTTCAGTAGTCTTCGTTTATTCTTTAGTTCCTGTTTCGAGTTACAAATATGAGCAACCGAACCAGTATCAAATACCCAGGTACTAGTACGAGAACCAGTAAGATAAACATCTATAACATGTATATCAGATATACCTTCTTTCTTCTTCTTGACAACGCCGCTTGTCGAGGGTGCTCCTCGGCAATGCCCTCCGATAGGGGCTTAGGGTTGACGGAATCCTGCAAGCTGACACGAGACATCGGTACACAGACAAGCGGGGAGAGCAATTTACCCAGGTTCGGGGCCCTCGATGAGGTAAAACCCTTACGTCCCGCTCGTCTCGTTCTTGATTATGATGAAAACAGTGTTACAATGGGGTGCCGAATAGTTCGGCTGTGATCTCGTTGAGATAGCTAATCGATAGGGTAACCTAGTTCTAAGCTTCTGTTGGCTAAGATCGCTAAGATTGGTTGTTGTTCCTCGATAGCCCCTCTCCTGGCCTTTATATAGGTGGCCAGGTCCCGAGAGATCTCATCGAGTACGAGTAGGTTTACAATAGATCTATCTTCAAGCTTTCCTTGTTTGGCTTCCTCCGTGTCTTGAACTCCAAGCAATCTTCCGCCGCACCGTCCTAGTGGCCCATCTTGCCTTTGAGTACCTTCATGGGCCTCCATCCAGTCCGTATAGGGTAGAGCAACACTGGTTACCCGAAGGGTAATGCCCACGTCGCATAGCCCCCGAGTGTCTAGCCGAACATAGTTCGGGTAGAGACTGAAGCATATCTTCTTCCGAAGTCCTTCTCCTCGATCACTCTTGCTTTCCTTCTATTTTCTATCGGGTGCGCGCCAGCGCTTCCGATGGGAGTAGCCCCCGAGTCTAGGTACGGATGCTTGCAATTCGTGCGTAGACTCAAGTTGTACCACTCGAACATTTTTCTTCTGCCGAAGCTTTTTCCTGCAAGTCTTTATAGTCCATCCGATACATTTTCTTTACGCAAGGGATAATGAATAACGTGCCCAACTTTTGTTGGTTAACTGCCGATGGCAAAACAACGTTACCCTACACAGAATCAAGTCCCCGGGCATGATCCTGGAGTGCGAAAAAAGTTCTATCGGGTGCGCGTCCGGCGCTCCCGATGGGGGTAGCCCTCGAGTCTGGGCACGGGCGCTTGTGTCTGGGCGCAGACTCCTAGTTAAAATTTTCCTTCGAGTCTTCATTCTATCGGGTGCGCGGCCAGCGCTCCCGATGGGAGTAGCCCCCGAGTCTAAGTGCAGATGCCTGCGATCTGCGCTTAGACTCAAATCGTTCCCTCAATATCTTTTCATTCTTTCGAGTGCTCCTGACAACACTCATGATGTCACTGATGACGTATCGCTGTGGCGGTCTGATTGACAGGACTTGACCTAGCGGGCCCACCCTAGTTCTGCGCGGGCAGTTTTTAGGTTTTGACCGGTGCACGCGCAGCGACCGAGGCGTCTCCTCGATTTTCGCGCAACGTGGGAATAATGGGCCGCCGGTTCCATTCCCTTTCCAAGTGCCACGTGTACAGCCTGATTCGCTCCACCTCCCACGACGCCTACGGAGTTATGGCCAAAAGCTCATGCTAATTCTCACGGTATAAATAAAGGACATCCTCGTTTTTACTTTTTTACGCCTTCCACTGCTCATCTCCTTCGCTCATCCTTTCCTTCTCCCTGCATCCTCTCTTAGAAGCTTCAGACGCCATGGGGAAAAAGAAGGGCGCTAGCACTTCGGGCGCGCCCAAAGTTAGCCGCGATTGGAGTGCCTCTGCCATTTCCAACCGCGACATCAATAAGCTGCGAGCCCTTGGATTCATCTCTGCATCTGAGGATGATATCCGTCTTCCAGGTGCGGTTTCTCGCCCAAAGCCCCTGAAGGGCTTTACTGTTATGTTTTCCGCCTTTCTGTTCCGTGGCCTCTCCCTTCCGGCGCACGAGTTCCTTCGCTCTCTTCTTTACTTATACGGGATCTAGCTCTGGCAGCTGACCCCGAACTCCATCCTCCACCTATCCATCTTTGTCACTGTCTGCGAAGCCTTCCTCGGCATTGACCCTCACTGGGGTCTTCGGAGGAAGATTTTCTACGTAAAGCGCCATAACGACAGCAACGGCCCCCCCGTCGTCGGTGGCGTCGGCTTTGTTGTCAGGAAGGAGGTCGACTACTTTGATTACCCAATGAAGGAGTCTGTCCAGGGCTGGCGCAACAAGTGGTTTTATCTGCGAGATCCTTCGGTATCTGGGCGATGCTCAAACCTTCCTCCCTTTGAGGACAAACTGATTGCTAAGCCGAAGAAATCCTGGCAAAACACCCTTTCTCCTGACGAAAGATTGACAGCCGACAGGCTGTTTGATCAAATAGTCACTCTGAAGAACACGGGAGGCTTGACAATGTGCGGCACTGAGGTTGTCTCAGTGTTCCTACAACGTCGAGTGCAACCGTTAATGTCTCGCCCCCATCAACTGTGGCTTTATTCGGGCAAGGATGATGAGTCCAGGGTTAGCTCTGCCGATCTTTCGGCTGATGACCTCCGAGACGAAGTCCGCCGCTTGACGTTCCTTAGTATGAAGGACAACATCGTCCTGATATCAGCTCGTCCTCCTTATGATGCTGACCATCCTCCAACCGAGGTAATCCTTCATTTGTTTTTACCGTTGTCATCCCTTTTTCTGTTGTATCTCACCAACCTCTTTTTCTTCGAAAGGCGCTTGCTGCTGCCCGATGCTATCCTCCCACACCCGAAAGCGGTGTGGTATTAGAGGATGATGACGAAGATTCTGATGGAACCGAGGATGCCCATCATGTCCTTGAGGATAGTGATGTCCAAGGGGAAGAGGCTACTGAAGATGACGCCTTCATCAGGAGTAGGCGTCGGAAGCAGGTACACGATGACCTTATCGCTTCGGCTGAATCAAGTCCTCGCGGAGGAGATAATGATGCCGATGACACTTCCACGCCTCCCCCCGCCAGGAAGAGCTCAACAAGCATCTTCGCAGGCGAAGATGACCTTGACCTGTGAGTGTTTCTTACTCCTTCCTTAATTTATTCCCTGTCATCTCGTATGCTAACTGCGCACTGTTTTTAAGTAGCTCTGATGATGATGATGAAGTCCCTCTTGCAAAGAGGGCGAAATTTGTCTCTGAGAGAGCCGTATCGGCAAAAGAATCTAATCCTTCACCCGCAAAATCGACGCCTCCCTCGCGAACGGCCGTAGAGAAGGTTCCAGTGTCGACAGTTATCCCTCCTGGCGACGTTCCTGCTTCATCGGCTGGTCGCGATCATGTAAGTATTTCACTCGCTTCATTTTGCTGGATTCCCTTTTATCGGCTGGATCCTTATGATCTTATCTTGTCGCAGCCGATCTACGCCACAGTCGACGCTGTGGTGGATTTCGCCGAAGAGTTCACCCGATTAGAGATTGAAAACTCCCAACTTCGAAAGACTGTTAGGTCTTCGGCTGATCAGGTGCTGGAGGCCAACAGGCTTGCCACCGATGCCAAGAACGAGAACGTCTTGCTGAAGGAGGAGGTGAAGAAGTTGAAGCAGCGGCTGAAGGATGAGTAGGATGCCAAGCACGCATCAGCGGCCATAATCGACAAAAAGGAAGGCGCCCTTCGCGAGTCCATCAAGGATTTATTAGGTAAAACCCGTAATTCGCCGTTTTCTGTCTTGGTGTTTCTGTTATTGATTACTGATCTGTCTTTTTCTCAGATGCTTCCGACTTAACCGTCACCCGTCGTCATCAGCTTAGAGAGGATTCTATAGCCGACGCCTTGTCGCTTGCTGCCGAGTCTAACATCCAAGTGCTTGGTCTTTTGAAAAAGGCCAAAGGGGCGCTGTCGAGGTTATACTCGATGATCTTCCCGAAGATGAAGGAGGACAAGACTCTCGGCGATATGGCAGCTTCTTTCCTTGTTGATCCTTCCGAGCCCGTGGAGGTACTGAAACGCCGCAGCCGTTTATTTGGGGCGGTTCTCACTTTCCAATTGCTCATGGGTCATGGGATGGGATCAGATTTGGAGGAGTGGTCCAAAACATTGCCTGTCGATGACGACAGTAACTTAATAGATCTTGAACCTTACAAGCGATCAGTAGTTACTTGTGCGAACCGACTTCTGAAGCTGGTGGATGAAGCTCAAGCCAAGCCTGCTCCTGAATCCGCCCTGGCTCGCCATCAGCGGACCCTTGAACTTTTTATCTGACTTGTTGTAAATAAGACTAGTCGTAACTTCGTTGTAGTTCAATTTTATTTCGGCTCTGTTGCCAATTTGAACATGCTTTTGAATGTATCACATATGCCCGGCGCTCCCGATGGGAGTTTTTACTTTAATACTCAGTCTGAATTAAGGATTGCACTGCAGATTCCTCCGTCTTCTTCTCGTGCTGGGCTTTTTCCGAATCCTTCAAGTAATGATGAATCAAGCCTCGTTCGCCGCTTGCGTGACCAGGTGTCTAGTTTAGACAGAGATATCACTTCCCTTCGTGCGATGGCGGCCTTGGTGAAGAAAAAAGGGGAGATGGCGACAGCTATCGAACAGTACGCTCTTGATGGTCTCCATATTGCTACCGAAAGTTTGGGCTGTAAGTATTAACCCATGTTTCTCTTTTCTGCAACAGTTTCGAATATTCCCTTAACTGGTTCCTATTCCTTTTCAGTTGTAGCTTCAGATGTAGCTGAGGAGAACAAAAAGATCCATGAAGAGGTTGAAGCAATGACTGATGTTGCACACCCGAATCATGGCTTGTGGCTGCATCGTCCGAAGGCTGTCGTCATGGCGAAGTTTAAGTATCGGGTGGGGAAGGCGCATGATTACTTTGATAAGTTCCACGCTCATCTCACGATGGTTTGGAACACCTTGTTTCCCCTAGACCAAGCACCTGAAACCTTATCTGCCTTGTTCACCCGATTCAAGTCTCCCGAAAGGATTCGGCAGTTGGTGCGGAAGGAACTCCTGGCGGGTGCGGAGCTTGCTTTTGCTTCGATATTGGCATGTTACCCGTCTCTAGACTTGGGAGTCGTAGCAAACACTGAGAAGAGCTTGGGCCAGTATTATGATGCCGCTAGGGGTCCTGCATACACCATTGTTTCCCGAATGGAGTCGTGCCTCTAGAAGGATCTGAAGGCCCATTGGGACCAAGGAGCTCGACTATGAATGTAATAGATTTAATTCCTGCATAAGATTATTTTGTATAAATTTATCGCGTACGGTGTACGCTATGTTAATTCGATTGATATTTCATTTGTCGGGGGCGACTGAGTGATCAGTTCAGCCTGCTCTCCCGACGACTTCGTTGAATTATGCAATGTTATTGCGAAGCCTTTGTGTAAGTTTTGTAAGAGCGAGACCCGTCGACTTAGTCGAGGGAATTAGACGCTTGGCATCGTCACACGGTGCACCGGTTTGAGCCTTATTTTGTGGTAATGTAACCATCGACTGCAGCACTCGCGTATTCTCTCGAGGCTTGGATTGGTTGTTTTCTTTTCGTGTGTCACTAATCTTAGCTCCCGTTGAGAGTATTTAATTATTGACACTGCGTGTTTTCAAGGCCAGCGCTCCTGATGGGAGTAAGAGCCGAAGGTAGGGGCCGCAGTCGACCTGTTCAGGTGTAGGGCCTAAATTGAAGAGAAGGAGACAGAGAACCTGATTAAAACTTTATTCATAAAGAAAAATCAACCTTAAAGGCTATTGAAATAATAAATACAATCGCGCCCTATGTATAGAACCGTCGCAGGTGTGCGATATTCCATGGGTTTTCGACATCTTTTCCCGAAGTTGAATTTTTGAGCCTGTACGCTCCTCCTGGTATCACTTCGGTGACGACGTAAGGTCCTTCCCATGGAGACTCGAGTTTCGAGGGTCTTTTTTGTTTCAGCCGCAATACCATATCTCCAACGCTGAAGCACCGATTGCGTATTCGTCGACTGTGGTAGTTCCTCAGCGCCTGCTGGTATACCGTGGTCCTTGCTAAAGCAATGTCTCGAGCTTCATCTAGTAGGTCTACAGCATCTTGCAGTGCGATGTTGGAGGAAGGTTCTGTGTATGCCGTCACCCGCGGTGCTTCGAATCTAACATCAGCTGGTAGGACTGCTTCGGCTCCATGTACCAGAAAAAATGGGGTGTACTGTGTCGACCTGTTAGGCGTGGTACGCTGTGGTGACCCGGCATACCACTGCATGGTGTAGTATGCAAGTCTGACATAACACCAATGAAACACCGTTCCACTAGCATTACATCGCTCAGAGTGGTACAACAGAAACATTTGCGGGTCCAAGGCATGTCTATAGAATTACATACAGACTCTATTACAAAAGATCAGCATAGCCTCCTACTTTACAATGAGGTAAATCTTCAAATAAGCTCCAGAAGAACGACTCGTAGTCTAATCCTATCACGAACTCTATTTGTAGAGTATTTAACTAGCTATAGAGGCTAAGAATAGATTCTAGCTAAATAGGAGCTAGGTTTAGGAAACTATTTCCTTTCTATTGCTAATCTAGGTTTTCTCCATGTTGAATGTGGTATTGGAGTCTTCTGACAGGTTCCTATCCCTTGGAGTAGTTGTTGATTCCTCGGTCTTCGAGTTGTACTGTAGACCCTCCTTCGATGCCTCCATATCTAAGCGGGGATTTAAGAGTGGGATGAGTACGAGCGTACTCAACAAGTTCATTATAGGAAAGAGGTGTTTAATGCACTAGCTACGGCCATAGACCGGAAAGTCATAGGCAATGCAAGTTTTTGTAAACATTTCTTCAAAAGGTTGTTTTTATTCGAAGAGCTATGTCCGTCGGCCTTCACCGGTTGACTAGAACTTCATGGAGTTCCTTTCCGGCAGCGTTCGCAGTTCCATATCCCGGAACAGGGAGTGACTGGTCACAGTTCGTTACACTCTGCAGAGGTGTGTTGCTTTACCCATAAGAGATCTTAACCTTGGTGCCAACCGGGCAATTTCCCCGTCCACACTTCCTTTGGTGTGAGGCCCGGTATAAGGTCCTAGTCAATCATGTTCCTCCGCTACCTCGAACACCCACCCTTTGTTGCATGCCCCGACCCTGGGTCCTCGCCGGTCCCATTATTCCCGTAATTTCAGGGTGGACCCCGGCCACGACGACAGTCTGGGATCGAACCAAACTCCTTCGCCGGTAGCTGCAACCCATCATAGACCGCAATACCGTGGGGAACTTCAGGCTTCCCCAGCCTACCGCTTGTTCCTCGGGCGACAAGTGTCTACGGACTATGCCGTGGGGAACTTCAGGCTTCCCCAGCCTACCGCTTGCCCCCGACAGATACAAGTGTCTACGGTAAAGCGCATCCGTTGATGAACGAGAGGTGGAAACACTTTTGACTACTCCGTCCCATTCCAGATCTTATGGTTAACACGGGTATTACGGCACAAGAATCACTGGACGACATTTGTTGTTTAATCCTAGATGGATATAAACCCTTGCAATGGAACCTCCACCATTTCAACACAATCCATGGTTCCATTGCCCACCACATAGTCATATTCATAGTTATGAAAATAGTGGTTTTGTTTTTATGCAATAGTGATAAACATAGTACTTTGCAAGTAATTTGGTAAAAATACTCAAATGACATGAGCAAGCGATGAACTTGCCTTTCTTGATCGCAAGATTATGCAGACAAGGTCTTCGGTACGCAATAACTCCAAATTCTGAAATAGCATCATCGTCCGGTAAGGACGATGTTTAAAAGATTGGCAATGATGCAATAATGCATAAGTATGAGATGCAATCGCTCTAAACGTGACCTAACCCCGATGATTTAGGATTAGTGAGTTGTGATGATTAGTTTTGGGTGTGTTGCACTTTTAGAGTGATTCACAAACAAGGTTCTTCTTAAGGTTTGAGTACTTGGTATCATGTACAAGTTATATAATAAAGCATAGTAATCAATTGAGCACACAAGGAATGATAATTGAAGTAATGTTATATGTAAAGAACAGTGGTCAGTTTTAGTACTATATGGCATGGTTAATGATTGATTATCCTATACTTTAAAAGAATAACTTTTGAAGAACATGTAATTTGATAAAGAACAAGTATGGTAATTGGGTTTGTGGGTTGCTATAATTTATTCTGGTTTCAAGTAGTTTCTGGAGTAAGTATAAGATGGATCACAACATAGTTGGATTCATCAACAACTAGGCTTGTAAGGTTGAGTTAAGCCTAGGCATTTTGAGCAATTTATTATAAATAGTTGCTATCAAGGTTGGTATACCTTGCTGGTGATAGCTGGTTATTGGGTATAGGTCCTATTAGGCAGGATTGATGATGATTCCTTATTTTCTTCAAAAGAATAACTTTTGAAGAACATACTTCTTAAATAATAAGAAGTATCTCAATTGGAGTTGAGGTTGACTAGGGTTTGCTATTGGATCCACTAATTCAAGAATGGTTGGTTCTTAAATGGGATGGTTCCTAAGTGTCTCACACCAGTAGAGTTTAGTGGAGTATGGTATGTAATGGTAAATAATTGGTATGGTTGCTACTAAGGTTCATCACCAGGGTGTGATGTTAGATAGGAATAAATATGGATGATGGCTTTGGTAATAGGATCTAGGGTTTACACTTGGTTGACCCTACTTAATTATCTAGGTCTGATGAATATGAACACATGGAATACCCATGTATTAGTGATAGGTCTTCCATATTTTATGTGGACATGATAAGTATTTAATAGCTACTATGGTCCTATGAATGGAAAGAAAGTATTATGATCACAAGCTCTAACCTAGGGTTTAGGTTAGAAGCAATTTAGGGTTCATATGAATTAATGGAGTTAGGGTTCCTAATTAATTTAGGGTTTTAGGTTTCACATGAAATGATAAGTTCCTAGTTTTCTACCATATGGAACTAGGGTTTTCTAGCTACCCTATAATTCTTGGATTTAACTTCATTAAGTAAATTGAAGTTATTAATACTCTTCAAAATTAAGGTAATGTTGGATATGGCATTATACTATTTTTAATGAATTAATAATTAAGACAATTATTAGTTAGGGTTTAAATCCTCTTGTTAAGGATTTAATAAGTTAAAAGTAAAGGAAAATTAGTTTTAATATTTTCCTGATTTACTTACTGGTTTTTATTAAATTTAGAAGTTTTACTAATTATTGAATTTTAATTGAATTTAGAATTAAAATTAAAGGCTTAAATAACAAGTATTAAATAATTGAATTTTTATTAAAAATAAAATTTTCCTTTTATATTTTTATTAGATAGAGTTTTCTTTTCTAGGAATTTTAATATCTCATTTTCATTTTTCTGAGTTAATATGAATTTTCTAAATTAATTTCAAAGTTTCTGGAATAATGGAATTTAAGTTAAAACGGACAAATGACTAAACGCACCCAGTCTGGACACACCCACAGTCAATGACTGGTGGGGCTAAGCCACGTTGGCCGCCACGTGGTACCGATGTGGCAACCAAGTGCACTGCCGGCGGCCAGTGGTGGTCGACGCCGGCGATGTAGGGTTCCCGCGAGGGCGTGCGGTAGTTCATTGGAACGAGGACGATAAGGCGATGATAATGATAGTCGCGCCGCCACCAGATGGTCGCCGGAGCTTGGCCGGCGGCGATGGTCTGCGGCGGTGGTCACGGGCCTACGGTGAAGGGCTTGCTAGAGGATGCTAGGGAAAGAGCTAGGATGCTCAGGCGAATCGAGAACTCACCGCGATCACGACAGGCTTGTCGGCGAGGCGAGAGGGGGTCGACATCGCCGGAATTTGTCAATCCCGGCGTCGGGGAAGACGAACTCGACGGCGTCGATTTAGCGCGTGGCGGCTCGATTCCTCTGGCAGGAAGAGCAAGTCGAGGACGGCGGTGCTGATGGTGGCCACGGCGAAGCTCGGGGAGGCTCTGAACGGCGGCGAGGGAGATGACCGGGGCGAACTAGGGTTTCGTCTGGGCGAATTTTGGAGCAGGGGAGGAAGAATCCGAAGCTCCAGGTCGTCATTGGGCTTTTATATGGCGCCAAGATGCGCCTCGTCATGCCCCCGGTCGAGGAGGTGCTGCCACGGCGAGGAGAAGCAGGCCACGGCGTCGTGGTGTCCACCATGCGCCAGGAAGGGATGAGGACGACGCCTTCCCAGTTTTTTTTAAACGAAGGGGGTAAGTGGGTTGGCTTTGGGCTGTGTCTTGGGCCGTGTTGGTGGGCTACTGCTGGGCCATGGTGGTGGGCTGCGGTGACCAGGTGGGGTCTGGTAAGCCACTCCTCCTTTTCTCCTTTTCTCATTTCTATTTTTTTATTTTCTGGTTTCAATTTCATTTATTGAATTTTGTTTTGAATCTAAGTTGATTTCAAAATTTTCTTGCAGGTTTCTTATTATGTTAATTCAATTACAAGGTAATGTGATGTATCACACCACACTCCATTATGAAGCAAGTATTTTATATCTGACTACATTTCATGCTTGTTGGCTTATTCAAAAATAAATAGGCATGAGTTTATATCCTCATTTTTAATTTTCTTTTTCTTTGTGAATCAAGTTATTTGGATTATTATAGTTGATACTTTCAACTCAAAGTATTTTAAAGGTTGTATTAAGACTGGGTTTCAATTTAGGGAATTGGTCACTTGCACATGATTTTATGTGAGCACCAATGTATTAGGGTTTTATAGTTTCTAACATAACCCCTCTTATTAAGGTAATACTATCATTAAATTAGAGAGTATCTAAGTATGTATTGTTTTAATCATGGTTTATCTTGGTTACAAAGTTAAACGGTTGTTAACCACACATGGTTTTATTTATAGGACTTAACATTAGGTGGTTCTTTTATTTTATAAATAAGCATGAGAGTGTAATGCTAGGGTTCTAATTCTATGTGCTGGCTGACATATGGTTTTGAAACTTAAATATGGCTTCATTGGGTTTTAGTTGTGCTCACCCAAGTGATATATAACTAGGGTTTAGTATCCCTATCCATTTTAAGGTGATTGTTTGCTTTATTGTTTCTGTTCCCCTTTTATTACTAAGGACTTGAGAATTGGTTTTATCTTATACCAATAGATTTCTATTATACCCTTAATCTATTGTTAGAGTAACTAAAGTTGTTATAGTTCTTTTTATAGTTAACTTTGGTCATATGAATGGATGGTTTCTCACCATTTTAGGTATGGAGTTTTACTCTAAGGTTTTCTTATGTTTCTTAGGTGAAGAATAAGTGGAATGTAGATGTAGTAGAATTCTACTTGTGATCACCAAATGGTTCACAAATTAAGGTTGGGATATAAGCCTAGGTTTGCTTATTATTGATCTCCTTATAATTTCATGTGGCCAATGATATCTCTCTTATCCTATTAGGGTTTATCTTATACTCACATACTTCAAGAGCATGATCATGGTTAGACATGATCCACTTGTTCTTGATATCTTTACCTCAAGTTCTTAGGGTTTATGATCATCACTCAATTTATAATGATCAATGTTTGGATTCCTAATGTATCTCTCATTAGATAGGTTTCTCACTTCCATGATCAAGTATTGTCTTGATCAACTAGGGTATAATATCTCACTTATAGTTTCTTGGGTGGACATGGCTATGGTTGTCTCAATAGATTATATCCCAGGAGAATGCCTGAGATATTCTGTTAGGGTTCTACTTAATATTGTTGGTATTATCATTTGGGTATATGGATAGTTCTTTCCCTCAAATTCAAGTGTTGCCTCAACTAACTTGAGTGTAACACCATAGCTTGTGCTCTCTTATAAAGTAATGGTTATTCTAAGGTTTATGGTGTACTCACAATATCTCAATAGGTATTAAGTCTAAAACTCCACTTGACTATCTTGATTGAGTTAATCTCTTCCTAACTTTATCAATTCATGGATATGGTATTATTCCATGTGATATTAGGTTATCTCACCATTCCAAGGGAAATGGTTTACAACCTAATACTTTAATTCAAAGGTTGCCCTTTGTTCATTAATAGGTAAAGCTTGAATTAGTATGAATGGTCTCTCTCATTTGGGGGGGAACTTGAATATTATCCCAAGGTTATGTTCTTAAGATGATGTTTTGATTACATGGATGTATATCCAAGGTTTAGCTCAAGGTTTGCCATTGCTTTCTAATAAATAATATAGAACTCTCACTTCTATGGGTTTGATGTATAATAATATGTAATAGAGAAGAATCTATATTCCTAGGGTTGATCTCCTTGTCATGATTCCAAGAATGATGTAAAATGAACACCATGAGGTTCATGGTAGGATCAAGGATTAGTTTAAGACATGGAAAAGATAAGTCAAGATTGGTTTGTCCATTTATTGTTACTTGTTTTCCAAATAGATGTATGTTCATATGTATGGCAAGGAATATCATGTTGTGATCTTTAATAAGATCAAGTAGTTGATCTTTGATTAATAAGTTCTTGTGTTGATTTTAATTCATTTGATCTAACCCCTTAGATCAAATTATCTCCACCCAAAACAAGGTTTTAACAAAGTCACATTGAGGTTTATAGCGCTTGACTTGATGAGCTACTTCAATTCCACCAAGGTCAAGTGAAACTTCAGTTCATTGTGGAACTGTTTTACTTTAAAGCGCGAAAATTCCCCGGATTTTCTATGCATGAATGCAATGCACACATCTGTTTCCTCTATATTTGTAACCCCAATACCTGGGATATTACAGTCTCTACCCCTTAAACTAAACTTCGTCCTCGAAGCTTGATCTCTCTCACGTTTCCGGAGTGTGGATCTGACTTGTGCAGATTATATCTTTTCTCGAACTCCGTATTGATCTTACTAGATATAATTGAATATATCCCTTGTCCAGATTCTTCCTGGAATCCATTAGGGTTTGTCTCTGAACCATGGTTCTTACTTTGATTCATTGGTTTCTTCCAATTCTATAAGCTTGTTTCCTTTCTCATTGAAAATTCAATGATTGAGACTTCTTCTGGTGCTGCTAGTCTTATTTGAAGGCTAAACTTGATAATAAACTCCTAATTGATAAACAGGTCTTTGTTTTCCCTTACTACCAAAATTGCAGTAATGGTGCTTAATAAGGTACTACTATTGAATTGGTCGTGATGGTTTATTTTTCTTATAATGGATTAGACTTATATAGTCCATCCAATCATGGTTTATAGTTCATGCCTATAACTATTTTGGGTTCTTTAGGTTCCATGAAAGGAATCTTTCATGTAGTCTCTGATTCTGGTATGGTCAAATCCCTTCAGTCTTTGACCTCCTTGAGCTATATTTGATCTCTGATATTTCCTTCGTCCAACTTCTATATCTTGGACTTACTTGAGCTGAAGTACTTCTGAGTAGATATTACTTACTTGCTCAAGTTATAATCCACTTCTTACGTCCTCGAGGTATGAACCTCAGCTTCTTGTCTGACATCCTTCTGAAAGTAGTGTTCAACAATCTTATGAAAATAAGATCGAACTTCCTCTCAGTTCAGACCTTCTTCTTCTACCTTGCTTAAAGTGTTGAGTCATTGTACAGTCAACTCAATCCTTACTCTACCCCTTAGAGTTTTCTTATGGTCTTCAATTTCTTTTCCTTCCAACTATTGGACTTATGGTTGGAATATTAGTCTGGTTCTAACTTATGGGTTTTACTTCTTCTAAGGTCTCGCGAAGAATGTTTGTGATGTATCCACTCAATTGTGGACATCCAATGTGAATCCTTCGACTAAATGATTATAGATCTAGTTATTTGGCTGACAAGATTTTTATTTGTTCACAAACTTTTGTTACAAATAATTAAATCATGGACTATTCGTAATACCAACTCATACCAGCTGTGGTTATTATACCAACTGTGGCTATTTGATATCTAAAATGAATTCTATTATAGGTTCTGATCAACTGGACGAGACATCTTCTGCTTTATCTCGCAGTATTTATCCTATACCAATTGTGGTCTTCTGATATCAATTATGGTCCTCTTATATCTGCTATGGTTTTATAGGTCATCTTCCTCTCTTCAGGGTTTATTTTGCAAGAAAACCACTATGAATATAGTATCCAAGGTGGTTTCCCATGTATTCCCTCTTCTATATTAATTATGGATCTGCTTGAGCTTCACCATAATCATTATCTTTCTCACCTTCATGCTTCTTTTGTACTAAAGTACTCCTCTATTGAGGTAAGCATGAGTTTCTGATTGTACTTCATTCAGAGTATTGTGGTTACTTCCCACAACTTTGCTTCCTTTTTCTGATTAACCTTCATCTTGTCTTCAGAATCTTCCGAATTCGTCACTTCCTCACACGAATACCATTACCCTCTAGATCTATAACACCAAGTAAGAACTTGATATTGCAACATGCATTTGCATATCAAAGTCAAACTTCATGTATGGATCTAGTCAATCAATGAAAATCCGATAAAATCCAAGAAGATTCAGCTTTGTGTTTATAGTACACACCATCATAAGCCTGAATATGATTATTGAGTGAGACATCTCTAAACATCAGGCTCTGATGTGTAGTATATAACACCACATAAGATAGGTATGTATCGTGATACTTAGCACAAATATGTGGACTTCTACTATTTATCTCACATTTACCTTAATTGCACATTTGCAATGAGATAAACTTGAAACAAAGTGGTTTGGGATGGTTAAGGTTAACCTAGTTTTCTATGGAAGTTCTAACCAAGTAGTATACCATATATAAGTGCTATTGAGGACTACTTCCTATGATACATGGAGTTCTAACATGGCTACTCTAAATACATATCTATTAAGATATAACTCCTATACTTCCAAGTGTTTCTATCATAAGACTCGGGTCATGATGTGCTTGGCACACTTCCCATTGTTTCGGAACACAATTCTTGCACTATTGCTTAGCACTTGACTTCTTATTGAACTTCTCCTAAATATTTATGAGGTTCTAATCCATCACATAATGATTCTTAGGTGAATCATATATGATTTCTATTTCTACCATGCAAGTAGGCATATTTTATTCCTATCTCTCTTCCTTACCTCCCATGATTGACTCATCATGGTCTATACTACCTCATATAACTCATAGTTATCACTTACTATCAACTGTTTCACAAGTTTGGATAGATTTACTTACCCATTACTTGTATTAGTTTACACCTTCTAATAGGATTAAGGCTGGCAATCGGGTCGGGTTTGACCGGGTCGACCCCTCCCAGACCCATGCCCATTTAACAAACGGGCGAGGTCCATGCCCACGACCCTGCCCATGGGTCTAAGCGCATACCCATGCCCACACCCATCGGGTCACCCGATCAAATAGGGCACCCATCGGGTTTGTAGACAACCCATCAAATAGCACCATCTTAGCTTTGCAAAGCCATCAGGTCATTTACAAAACATTTTCCATTACAATACGTGCGTGCAGAAGACACTCCGTTCAGGCAACCGAAAACATATCACACTAAAGTCTCGGGTACTTGGTTTTGCGGTTCCTTATATAGGCAACTAACCCTGCATTCCTTTTTTCTCTTGGTGGGGTGGTACTAACTGGAAGACTACCGATCCATGCATCACTTTAGGAGCTAGTGAGGTACCGTGCCAGTGAAAGGCATGGAAACCATGTCGTATTTTACACGGGACGGTAGGAACTAAGAACTAGCTTTGGCACAAAACAAACTTAACATACGTTTAAGTCTAGTGTCTTGCTACCTAGCAACCAAGTGTTTGCTTTTGTGTGTCGTATCAAGTGTATTTACATCAAATAAAAGACTAATTGTTATCTATAATATTTATATTTATATCAATACTAATCGGGTTACCCACGAGCACAATCTTATACCCATGCCCTACCCATAACTAATCGGATTACCCATGGGCATGACCAATGGGCGAAATAGTCGACCCATGCCCTACCCATTTGGGTCAGGTGCCCATGGGCGCGTGGACCCATGGGCAAGATTGCCGGCTTGAAATAGGATATCTTCCTACTCTACTTATCTTTATCACTTGATATTACTCCTATTACAAGTCTGGATAACTCTTTACTTAATCATGACATATGTTGGTACACATCTTCCAATAGGATATCTTCCTTATGGTTGTATCCTCTCTTTGGACTACCATGTATTGTATACCAACTGTGATCTACTCATCTATGATTTTAAGGACTTAATGGTGTTCTACATACTTGGTATTAGCTAACTTTACTTGAGAAATATGGATAAGAAAGGTTGACTCAAGTGTGTCAGGATTATTCTCAAGTGAATATCCATCTCCAGTCATAAGAAGTATTTGGTTCACCTAGGACAACTTCCTATAGACACTACCAATCCTATAGGTCTCCTTTAAAGGATTTTAATCCTAAGGTCAAAGCATTTGCTCTGATACCAACTGTGGTGACCCGGCATACCACTGCATGGTGTAGTATGCAAGTCTGACATAACACCAATGAAACACCGTTCCACTAGCATTACATCGCTCAGAGTGGTACAACAGAAACATTTGCGGGTCCAAGGCATGTCTATAGAATTACATACAGACTCTATTACAAAAGATCAGCATAGCCTCCTACTTTACAATGAGGTAAATCTTCAAATAAGCTCCAGAAGAACGACTCGTAGTCTAATCCTATCACGAACTCTATTTGTAGAGTATTTAACTAGCTATAGAGGCTAAGAATAGATTCTAGCTAAATAGGAGCTAGGTTTAGGAAACTATTTCCTTTCTATTGCTAATCTAGGTTTTCTCCATGTTGAATGTGGTATTGGACTCTTCTGACAGGTTCCTATCCCTTGGAGTAGTTGTTGATTCCTCGGTCTTCGAGTTGTACTGTAGACCCTCCTTCGATGCCTCCATATCTAAGCAGGGGATTTAAGAGTGGGATGAGTACGAGCGTACTCAACAAGTTCATTATAGGAAAGAGGTGTTTAATGCACTAGCTACAGCCATAGACCAGAAAGTCATAGGCAATGCAAGTTTTTGTAAACATTTCTTCAAAAGGTTGTTTTTATTCTGAAGAGCTATGTCCGTCAGCCTTCACCTGGTTGACTAGAACTTCATGGAGTTCCTTTCCGGCAGCGTTCGCAGTTCCATATCCCGAACAGGGAGTGACCGGTCACGGTTCGTTACACTCGCAGAGGTGTGTTGCTTTACCCATAAGAGATCTTAACCTTGGTGCCAACCGGGCAATTTTCCCGTCCACACTTCCTTTGGTGTGAGGCCCGGTATAAGGTCCTAGTCAATCATGTTCCTCCGCTACCTCGAACACCCACCCTTTGTTGCATGCCCCGACCCTGGGTCCTCGCCGGTCCCATTATTCCCGTAATTTCAGGGTGGACCCCGGCCACGACGACAGTTTGGGATCGAACCAAACTCCTTCGCCGGTAGCTGCAACCCATCATAGACCGCAATACCGTGGGGAACTTCAGGCTTCCCCAGCCTACCGCTTGTTCCTCGGGCGACAAGTGTCTACGGACTATGCCGTGGGGAACTTCAGGCTTCCCCAGCCTACCGCTTGCCCCCGACAGATACAAGTGTCTACGGTAAAGCGCATCCGTTGATGAACGAGAGGTGGAAACACTTTTGACTACTCCGTCCCATTCCAGATCTTATGGTTAACACGGGTATTACGGCACAAGAATCAACTGGACGACATTTGTTGTTTAATCCTAGATGGATATAAACCCTTGCAATGGAACCTCCACCATTTCAACACAATCCATGGTTCCATTGCCCACCACATAGTCATATTCATAGTTATGAAAATAGTGGTTTTGTTTTTATGCAATAGTGATAAACATAGTACTTTGCAAGTAATTTGGTAAAAATACTCAAATGACATGAGCAAGCGATGAACTTGCCTTTCTTGACTGCAAGATTATGCAGACAAGGTCTTTGGTACGCAATAACTCCAAATTCTGAAATAGCATCATCGTCCGGTAAGGACGATGTTTAAAAGATTGGCAATGATGCAATAATGCATAAGTATGAGATGCAATCGCTCTAAACGTGACCTAACCCCGATGATTTAGGATTAGTGAGTTGTGATGATTAGTTTTGGGTGTGTTGCACTTTTAGAGTGATTCACAAACAAGGTTCTTCTTAAGGTTTGAGTACTTGGTATCATGTACAAGTTATATAATAAAGCATAGTAATCAATTGAGCACACAAGGAATGATAATTGAAGTAATGTTATATGTAAAGAACAGTGGTCAGTTTTAGTACTATATGGCATGGTTAATGATTGATTATCCTATACTTTAAAAGAATAACTTTTGAAGAACATGTAATTTGATAAAGAACAAGTATGGTAATTGGGTTTGTGGGTTGCTATAATTTATTCTGGTTTCAAGTAGTTTCTGGAGTAAGTATAAGATGGATCACAACATAGTTGGATTCATCAACAACTAGGCTTGTAAGGTTGAGTTAAGCCTAGGCATTTTGAGCAATTTATTATAAATAGTTGCTATCAAGGTTGGTATACCTTGCTGGTGATAGCCTGGTTATTGGGTATAGGTCCTATTAGGCAGGATTGATGATGATTCCTTATTTTCTTCAAAAGAATAACTTTTGAAGAACATACTTCTTAAATAATAAGAAGTATCTCAATTGGAGTTGAGGTTGACTAGGGTTTGCTATTGGATCCACTAATTCAAGAATGGTTGGTTCTTAAATGGGATGGTTCCTAAGTGTCTCACACCAGTAGAGTTTAGTGGAGTATGGTATGTAATGGTAAATAATTGGTATGGTTGCTACTAAGGTTCATCACCAGGGTGTGATGTTAGATAGGAATAAATATGGATGATGGCTTTGGTAATAGGATCTAGGGTTTACACTTGGTTGACCCTACTTAATTATCTAGGTCTGATGAATATGAACACATGGAATACCCATGTATTAGTGATAGGTCTTCCATATTTTATGTGGACATGATAAGTATTTAATAGCTACTATGGTCCTATGAATGGAAAGAAAGTATTATGATCACAAGCTCTAACCTAGGGTTTAGGTTAGAAGCAATTTAGGGTTCATATGAATTAATGGAGTTAGGGTTCCTAATTAATTTAGGGTTTTAGGTTTCACATGAAATGATAAGTTCCTAGTTTTCTACCATATGGAACTAGGGTTTTCTAGCTACCCTATAATTCTTGGATTTAACTTCATTAAGTAAATTGAAGTTATTAATACTCTTTAAAATTAAGGTAATGTTGGATATGGCATTATACTATTTTTAATGAATTAATAATTAAGACAATTATTAGTTAGGGTTTAAATCCTCTTGTTAAGGATTTAATAAGTTAAAAGTAAAGGAAAATTAGTTTTAATATTTTCCTGATTTACTTACTGGTTTTTATTAAATTTAGAAGTTTTACTAATTATTGAATTTTAATTGAATTTAGAATTAAAATTAAAGGCTTAAATAACAAGTATTAAATAATTGAATTTTTATTAAAAATAAAATGTTCCTTTTATATTTTTATTAGATAGAGTTTTCTTTTCTAGGAATTTTAATATCTCATTTTCATTTTTCTGAGTTAATATGAATTTTCTAAATTAATTTCAAAGTTTCTGGAATAATGGAATTTAAGTTAAAACGGACAAATGACTAAACGCACCCAGTCTGGACACACCCACAGTCAATGACTGGGTGGGGCTAAGCCACGTTGGCCGCCACGTGGTACCGATGTGGCAACCAAGTGCACTGCCGGCGGCCAGTGGTGGTCGACGCCGGCGATGTAGGGTTCCCGCGAGGGCGTGCGGTAGTTCATTGGAACGAGGACGATAAGGCGATGATAATGATAGTCGCGCCGCCACCAGATGGTCGCCGGAGCTTGGCCGGCGGCGATGGTCTGCGGCGGTGGTCACGGGCCTACGGTGAAGGGCTTGCTAGAGGATGCTAGGGAAAGAGCTAGGATGCTCAGGCGAATCAGGAACTCACCGCGATCACGACAGGCTTGTCGGCGAGGCGAGAGGGGGTCGACATCGCCGGAATTTGTCAATCCCGGCGTCGGGGAAGACGAACTCGACGGCGTCGATTTAGCGCGTGGCGGCTCGATTCCTCTGGCAGGAGAGCAAGTCGAGGACGGCGGTGCTGATGGTGGCCACGGTGAAGCTCGGGGAGGCTCTGAACGGCGGCGAGGGAGATGACCGGGGCGACTAGGGTTTCGTCTGGGCGAATTTTGGAGCAGGGGAGGAAGAATCCGAAGCTCCAGGTCGTCATTGGGCTTTTATATGGCGCCAAGATGCGCCTCGTCATGCCCCCGTCGAGGAGGTGCTGCCACGGCGAGGAGAAGCGAGCCACGGCGTCGTGGTGTCCACCATGCGCCAGGAAGGGATGAGGACGACGCCTTCCCGGTTTTTTTTAAACGAAGGGGGTAAGTGGGTTGGCTTTGGGCTGTGTCTTGGGCCGTGTTGGTGGGCTACTGCTGGGCCATGGTGGTGGGCTGCGGTGACCAGGTGGGGTCTGGTAAGCCACTCCTCCTTTTCTCCTTTTCTCTTTTCTATTTTTTTATTTTCTGGTTTCAATTTCATTTATTGAATTTTGTTTTGAATCTAAGTTGATTTCAAAATTTTCTTGCAGGTTTCTTATTATGTTAATTCAATTACAAGGTAATGTGATGTATCACACCACACTCCATTATGAAGCAAGTATTTTATATCTGACTACATTTCATGCTTGTTGGCTTATTCAAAAATAAATAGGCATGAGTTTATATCCTCATTTTTAATTTTCTTTTTCTTTGTGAATCAAGTTATTTGGATTATTATAGTTGATACTTTCAACTCAAAGTATTTTAAAGGTTGTATTAAGACTGGGTTTCAATTTAGGTAATTGGTCACTTGCACATGATTTTATGTGAGCACCAATGTATTAGGGTTTTATAGTTTCTAACATAACCCCTCTTATTAAGGTAATACTATCATTAAATTAGAGAGTATCTAAGTATGTATTGTTTTAATCATGGTTTATCTTGGTTACAAAGTTAAATGGTTGTTAACCACACATGGTTTTATTTATAGGACTTAACATTAGGTGGTTCTTTTATTTTATAAATAAGCATGAGAGTGTAATGCTAGGGTTCTAATTCTATGTGCTTGGCTGACATATGGTTTTGAAACTTAAATATGGCTTCATTGGGTTTTAGTTGTGCTCACCCAAGTGATACATAACTAGGGTTTAGTATCCCTATCCATTTTAAGGTGATTGTTTGCTTTATTGTTTCTGTTCCCCTTTTATTACTAAGGACTTGAGAATTGGTTTTATCTTATACCAATAGATTTCTATTATACCCTTAATCTATTGTTAGAGTAACTAAAGTTGTTATAGTTCTTTTTATAGTTAACTTTGGTCATATGAATGGATGGTTTCTCACCATTTTAGGTATGGAGTTTTACTCTAAGGTTTTCTTATGTTTCTTAGGTGAAGAATAAGTGGAATGTAGATGTAGTAGAATTCTACTTGTGATCACCAAATGGTTCACAAATTAAGGTTGGGATATAAGCCTAGGTTTGCTTATTATTGATCTCCTTATAATTTCATGTGGCCAATGATATCTGCTTATCCTATTAGGGTTTATCTTATACTCACATACTTCAAGAGCATGATCATGGTTAGACATGATCCACTTGTTCTTGATATCTTTACCTCAAGTTCTTAGGGTTTATGATCATCACTCAATTTATAATGATCAATGTTTGGATTCCTAATGTATCTCTCATTAGATAGGTTTCTCACTTCCATGATCAAGTATTGTCTTGATCAACTAGGGTATAATATCTCACTTATAGTTTCTTGGGTGGACATGGCTATGGTTGTCTCAATAGATTATATCCCAGGAGAATGCCCGAGATATTCTGTTAGGGTTCTACTTAATATTGTTGGTATTATCATTTGGGTATATGGATAGTTCTTTCCCTCAAATTCAAGTGTTGCCTCAACTAACTTGAGTGTAACACCATAGCTTGTGCTCTCTTATAAAGTAATGGTTATTCTAAGGTTTATGGTGTACTCACAATATCTCAATAGGTATTAAGTCTAAAACTCCACTTGACTATCTTGATTGAGTTAATCTCTTCCTAACTTTATCAATTCATGGATATGGTATTATTCCATGTGATATTAGGTTATCTCACCATTCCAAGGGAAATGGTTTACAACCTAATACTTTAATTCAAAGGTTGCCCTTTGTTCATTAATAGGTAAAGCTTGAATTAGTATGAATGGTCTCTCTCATTTGGGGGGGAACTTGAATATTATCCCAAGGTTATGTTCTTAAGATGATGTTTTGATTACATGGATGTATATCCAAGGTTTAGCTCAAGGTTTGCCATTGCTTTCTAATAAATAATATAGAACTCTCACTTCTATGGGTTTGATGTATAATAATATGTAATAGAGAAGAATCTATATTCCTAGGGTTGATCTCCTTGTCATGATTCCAAGAATGATGTAAAATGAACACCATGAGGTTCATGGTAGGATCAAGGATTAGTTTAAGACATGGAAAAGATAAGTGAAGATTGGTTTGTCCATTTATTGTTACTTGTTTTCCAAATAGATGTATGTTCATATGTATGGCAAGGAATATCATGTTGTGATCTTTAATAAGATCAAGTAGTTGATCTTTGATTAATAAGTTCTTGTGTTGATTTTAATTCATTTGATCTAACCCCTTAGATCAAATTATCTCCACCCAAAACAAGGTTTTAACAAAGTCACATTGAGGTTTATAGCGCTTGACTTGATGAGCTACTTCAATTCCACCAAGGTCAAGTGAAACTTCGGTTCATCGTGACTGTTTTACTTTAAAGCGCGAAAATTCCCCGGATTTTCTATGCATGAATGCAATGCACACATCTGTTTCCTCTATATTTGTAACCCCAATACCTGGGATATTACATACGCAAACTCCACAGTACTGATGGTAACTCTTCGACCCAAGCTCCCTCTGCGCCTGTAAGGCATTTCTTGAGGCCGTCCCCTATTAGACCGTTGATCCTTTCCACTTGTCCGTTTGTTTGCGGGTGAGCCACTGATGCGAATTTCAGTTTTATTCCCCTGTCATCACAAAATTCTCGGAATTCTTTGGAGTCAAAGTTAGTCCCGTTATCCGTGACGATACTGTGAGGCACGCCAAATCGACATGTTATTTCCTTGAAGAATTGGACTGCTGTTTTTGCCTTCTGGTTTCGTATCGGTACTTGCCTCGATCCACTTTGTGAATTTGTCGACTGCGACTAATAAATACGTGTGTCCTCCAGGCGATGATCTCGGCAGTGGTCCAACTTGATCGAGTCCCCATTGGGCGAACGGCCATGCCAAGGGTATCGTCATTAGGTCTGTTGCAGGGGCGTGCGGTTTTGGGGAAAACCGTTGGCAAGGGTCGCACTTCATGACCAGATCTCGAGCATCCGACGCCGCTGTTGGCCAGTAAAATCCTGCCCCGAAGGCTTTTGCTACGAGAGCCCTACTTCCCGCATGATGCCCGCAAGTTCCCTCGTGTATCTCACGCAGCAATGCTCTTCCATCGTTGATGGCAATGCATCTTTGGAAGATACCGGAAATGCTGCGCTTGTAGAGTTCACCGTTTACTATGGTGAAATCTTTCGATCGCCTGACGATTCGTTTTGCTTCCACTGAATCCGCCGGTAGTTCCTGCTTTGTTAGGTACGCCAGGAATGGTTTAGTCCACAGTGGCTCAAGGAGGAGGACCTGTTCGGCTGGGAGAGTTGGGGTTTCGTTGACAACTTGCTGCGGGTTTGCCTCTGCTTCCTCGGCCGACGGTTTTGGAGGTGCCGGCGCTTTCTCTTTTATTGATCGCTGAGTGATCACCTCGTAGAATACGCCATCTGGAATGGGAGAGCACATGGAGCCGATGTTTGCTAAGGTGTCGGCTTCCTCGTTGCTGGCTCTGACAATATGTTTGAGCTCACACCCCTCAAATTTGGCTTCCATATTTTGATACAGCTGTCGATAGGCGATCATGTTGTCACTAACTACGTCGCACAAATTCATCAACTGTTGTACTACCAAGTTTGAGTCTCCGTAGATTTCCAGGCGAGTCGCCCCACATGCCTTTGCCATTTTCATTCCGTGCAACAGTGCTTCGTATTCTGCTTCATTGTTTGTCGGCAAAGAGAAGTTCATACGTAGTATATACTTCATCTTATCTCCTTGTGGTGATATCAGCACCACTCCTGCTGCTGCGCCCGTGCTTCGTTTCGACCCGTCGAAATACATTATCCAGGATCCCGACATGTTGGGTGCCACCGGCGTCTGGGATTGAATCCAGTCCGCCACAAAGTCTGGGAGGATCTGGGATTTTATAGCTGTTCGGTTAACGTAAGTTATGTCGTGAGGTGCTATCTCGATAGCCCATTGGGACACTCGACCTGTGGCCTCTGGATTGGTCATTATATTTTTCAACGGCGCCTCACTCACGACGACAATCAGATGCTCGGTGAAGTAGTGCCGTAGCTTGCGGGCTGATCTCCATACTGCATACGCCAGCTTCTGGTGATGAGGGTACCTCTGTCTTGCGGGTGTGAGTACTTCGCTGAGATAGTAAACGGGCCTCTGCACGCCATGAACTCTCCCTGTCTCTTCCCGTTCGACGACCAAGACGCTACTGAAGACTTGAGCTGTCGCGGCTATATACATGAGCAGCGTTTCCTTCTCGCGGGGGGTTACAAGGACTGGAGATGTCGACAAGATTTTCTTCAGGTTGTCGAAGGATTCCTGCGCCTCCTTTGTCCACTCGATTTTTTCCGATTTCTTCATCAAGTTGTAGAAAGGCAAAGCTTTTTCCCCTAATTTGGCAATGAACCTGCTGAGCGCTGCTAGACGTCCTGCCAATTGCTGCACTTGATGCAGATTCTTTGGCGGCTCCATGTCGAGAATAGCTTTGATTTTCAAAGGGTTGGCTTCGATCCCTCTGGCCGAGATAAAGTATCCTAGCACTTGCACCCTGGTACTCCGAAGAAGCATTTCTTGGGGTTTAACTTGATCTTGTACCTGTCTAGGTTATCAAAGGTCTCCCGCAAATCGTCGACGAGGGTGGCAGTGTGCTTTGTTTTTACCACGATATCGTCAATATAGACTTCGATGTTTCGCCCGATCTGCTCTCCAAGGCAAGCTTGCATGCAACGTTGATACGTTGCTCCCGCATTTTTCAACCCGAAGGTCATGACGTTGTAGCAGAAAACGCCGTGTGGGGTGATGAATGCGGTTAGCTCCTGATCTTCCTTCTTCAACTTGATCTGGTTATATCCAGAGTAGGCATCGAGGAAGGAGAGGCGGTCGCATCCAGCTGTGGAGTCGACTATCTGGTCGATTCTAGGTAGCGGGAAGTGGTCTTTCGGACAGTGTTTGTTGAGGCCGGTGTAATCGATACACATACGCAGAGCAGTGGTGTCCTTTTTGGGCACCATGACAGGGTTAGCCACCCACTCTGATTCCTTGAGCTCTCGGATAAATCCTGCTTTACGAAGTCGATTGATTTCCTCACCAATCGATCTCCTCTTGGGTTCGGAGAATCGACGCATCGACTGCTGCACTTGGTTTGGTCTGTCGGGTCAACATTAAGGGCGTGCTCAGCGAGTTCCCTGGGGATACCTGGCATGTCAGATGGTTCCCATGCAAATATCTCCCAGCGTTCACGGAGGAACTCGATGAGCGCGCCTTCCTATGCGACCGTAAGGTCAGCCGATATTGACCGTTTTCTTCGGGTCAGTGGGGTGCACCTGCAGCTTCTTGGCTTCTTTTGTAGCATCAAATTCGTCGGATCTTACGTTCCGGTTGTCGGCTGGTGGCTGCGTATGATCCACGGCTGTGTCGATCGCGTTGAGTTCCTCCTTAGCACCGAATCTCGAGGCGATCTTCTGGAACTCCCTGTCACGAGTGTCCGATCGAGCAAAACTCCCGTGAACGGTTATTGGGGTTCCGTTGTTGCCTGGCATCTTTAGTTTTAGGTACGCATAATGAGGCACGGCCATAAACTTGGCAAACGCCGGCCTGCCGAGGATGGCATGATACTGAGACTCCCAGTCGACAACTTCAAACTCAATCTTCTCTCGCCTGAAGTTGGTGGGCGTGCCGAAGACCACATCCAGTGACGTTTTTCCGAGAGAGTAAGCGGGTCGAGTCGGTATAATGCCATGGAATCCTGTGTCGGACTCCCTTAGCATATCGACTGTTAAACCCATTGCTTTCATTGTGTTGGCGAACAGTAGGTTTAAGCCGCTTCCTCCGTCCATGAATACTTTGCTCATGTTGTACCCTCCGATCTGCGCCTCGAGGACTAGAGCTGCGTGGCCTGGTCTAGGGACAACTTTCGGGTGATTTGTCCTGTCGAAGGAGATACTTTGTTCTGACCAATCGATAAATTCGGGTGTGTCGACCATAGCGACTTCTACGTACTTTACTTCTCGCGAGAATTTCTTGATTTCCCTTTTTGAAAAGCTGGTTTTATGGATCATGCTGACCTGCCCGCGCGGTTCTAGGAATACCTCGGCTGGTACATACTCGTCCTTCTCCATTGGTTCGTACGGTTCCGGCACATATGGCTCTGCGCGATACCTGTAGGATCTTGCCTTCTTCTCCATTATGCGAACTCTTGATATAGCTTCACTCCTGAGGTCATCGCAGAACTGTCGAATCTCCAGGAAGTGTCGGCAGTTCCTCAATAGGTGACTGGATTTCTCCCGACCGTCCTTTGGGTCGATATAGGAGTGGAGATAGCATGGCGCATCGAGTTGCTCCATGGCTGATAGGTGCGGTGAACGAGCGCGGTCGTGGATCGATTGCATGCCCTCATGTTCCCGTTCTCCATGGTATAATTCCCTTCGCCTTTTCTTTCGCCCTGTTGTGGGATCGAGGCTCCCTCGGCTGCCTCCATGCGTGCTTCTGGGCGGAATTCCCAAGGTTGCTGCCAAGGTATCCTCTGTTGAGACCGAGGGCCCCAAACCGGACGTATCTGTCCTCGGGAGGCGAAGAAAGCCTCCGGAGTCAATGATGAACTGGACGCCTCCAAAGGTAGTGGTCATGTCGTCACACGATTCTGCAGGAGTCAAGTGTGACGGCTTGACGTGTGAGACGAACTCGAAGGGTCCGCAGCGGATCGGATCACTTGGTTCTGGAGGTGTTGGTGACTCGAGCACGAACGTTGCGGATGTGACTGGTACTGCCGATGCCCTGCCTTGTGCCGACAGATTTCCCACAGACGGCGCCAATTGTCGAGGGTGCTCCTCGGCAATGCCCTCCGATAGGGGCTTAGGGTTGACGGAATCCTGCAAGCTGACACGAGACATCGGTACATAGACAAGCGGGGAGAGCAATTTACCCAGGTTCGGGGCCCTCGATGAGGTAAAACCCTTACGTCCTGCCTGTCTGTTCTTGATTATGATGAAAACAGTGTTACAATGGGGTGCCGAATAGTTCGGCTGTGATCTCGTCGAGATAGCTAATCGCTAGGGTAACCTAGTTCTAAGCTTCTGTTGGCTAAGATCGCTAAGATTGGTTGTTGTTCCTCGATAGCCCCTCTCCTGGCCTTTATATAGGTGGCCAGGTCCCGAGAGATCTCATCGAGTACGAGTAGGTTTACAATAGATCTATCTTCAAGCGTTCCTTGTTTGGCTTCCTCCGTGTCTTGAACTCCAAGCAATCTTCCGCCGCACCGTCCTAGTGGCCCATCTTGCCTTCGAGTACCTTCATGGGCCTCCATCCAGTCCGTATAGGGTAGAGCAACACTGGTTACCCGAAGGGTAATGCCCACGTCACCGCTCTTCAGATCCGCCAAATACTTGGAGCAATTACGCTTCCAATGTCCCTTCTGCTTGCAGTAATAGCACTCAGCATCAGGTTTAGGGCCAGCTTTAGGTTTCACAGGAGGAGTGGCAGCTTTCTTGCCACCCTTCTTGTTTCTACCTTTAGACTTGCCCTGTTTCTTGAAACTGGTGGTCTTGTTGACCATCAACACTTGGTGCTCTTTCTTAATCTCAATCTCAGCAGATTTTAGCATGGCGAAGAGTTCGAGGTAACACTTTGTTCATGTTACGCATATTGTAATTCATCACAAAGTTCTTGTAACTAGGTGGCGGTGATTGAAGGACACGATTAATCCCCGACTGTTAGGAATCACTATTCCCAAGTCACTGAGTTTCTTCGCATGCCCGGTCATGGCGAGCATGTGCTCACTAACGGAGCTGCCTTCTTCCATCATGCAACTGAAGAAGTGTTTCGATGCTTCATAGCATTCCACGGCCGCATGAGTTTCAAAGATAGTTTTCAACTCATTAACTAACTCATGTGGATCGTGGTGCTCAAAACGTTTTTGAAGATCGGCTTCCGGATCGCACGGGATGGCACCACCGAACTTGAGAGTACCGAGTTTCCGAGTCACATAAACATTCTTTACTTCATCGGTTTCGGTTTAGCGGGAGGGTCACCTAGCGGTGCATCAAGCACATATTGCGGGTTTTCGCCATTGAGGAAGATCCTCACATGACGGAACCGGTCGGTGAAGTTGCTACCGTTGCTCTTAAGCTTTTCTTTCTCTAGGAGCTGGTTAAAATTGATTGGGGACGCCATATCTACAACATATATTTGCAATAGTTTAGACTAAGTTTATGACAAATTGAGTTCAAATTTTAATTTAACAAAATTAAAAACTAGGTGAACTCCCACTCAAAACAATATCCCTCGAATTGTTTTAGTGATCACACGAACCAAATCCATCACACCTAAGTCCGATCATCACGAGACAAGATGTAATTTCAATGGCGAACACTCAAAGTGTTCATCATATCAATCATATGATTCATGCTCTACCTTTCGGTATCACGTGTTCCGAGACCATGTCTGTACATGCTAGGCTCGTCAAGGCCACCTTAGTATCCGCATGTGCAAAACTGACTTGCGCACCCGTTGTATGCACTTGTTGATTCTATCACATCCGATCATCACGAGATGCTTCGAAATGACAAGTCTTGGCAACGGTGCTACTAAGGATGAACACTTTATTATCTTGATATTTTAGTGAGAGGGATCATCTTATAATGCTACCGTCGCGATCTAAGCAAAATAAGATGCATAAAAGGATTAACATCACATGCAGTTCATATGTGATATGATATGGCCCTTTTGTGTTTGCGCCTTTGATCTTCATCTCCAAAGCACGGACATGATCTCCATCATCAACGGGCATGATCTCCATCATCGTCGGCGTAGCGTCAAGGTCAATGTCGCCGTCTTCATGATTGTTCTCCCATGTAGCAACTATTACAACTTCTTTGAAATACTACTCAACATGAAATTTAAAGACAACCATAAGGCTCCTGCCGGTTGCCACAATACAATAATGATCATCTCATACATATTCATCATCACATTATGGCCATATCACATCACCAAACCCTGCAAAAACAAGTTAGACGTTCTCTAATTTGGTTTGCATATTTTACGTGGTTTAGGGTTTTCGAGTGAGATCTAATCTACCTACGAACATGAACCACAACGGTGATACTAGTGTTGTCAATAGAATAGTAAATTGAATCTTCACTATAGTAGGAGAGACGGACACCCGCAAAGCCACTTATGCAATACAAGTTGCATGTCGAGCGTGGAGCAAATCTCATGAACGCGGTCATGTAAAGTTAGGCCGAGCCGCTTCATCCCACTATGCCACAAAGATGCAAAGTACTCAAACTAAAGATAACATAAGCATCAACGCCCACAAAACCATTGTGTTCTACTCGTGCAACCATCTATGCATAGACACGGCTCTGATACCACTGTAGGGATTCGTTGCATGGAAAACAAAAAATTTCCTACCGCGAGAACGCAATCCAAGCCAAGATGCAATCTAGAAGACGGGAGCAACGAGGGGATGATCGAGACTCACCCTTGAAGATTTCCAAAGACTATAAGAGTAGGCTCTTATTTCTGCGGTAGACGATCACTTACCGCTTGCAAAAGCGCGTAGAAGATCTTGATCACGGTGCCACAATCGGGCAGCACCTCCGTACTCGGTCACACGTTCGGTGTTGATGAAGATGACGTCCTTCTCCCTGTTCCAGCGGGCAGCGGAAGTAGTAGCTCCTCCTTGAATCCGGCAGCACGACGGCGTGGTGGCGGTGGCAATGGAGAACTCCGGCGGAGCTTCGCTAAGCGTTGCGGGAGAGGTGGAGGAGTGGGGCGGCTAGGATTTGGGAGAGGGGGTGGCCGGCCACTATGGGGTGCGGCCAAGCTATGGCTTTGGTGTGGCCGGCCCCCTCCCCTTGGCCCTCATTATATAGGTGGAACACCCAAGAGTTGGTGTACAAGTCTTCGAATAAGACCCCAACCCAAAACCTTCCATGTGTAGGGAAACCTACCCAAGGTGGGATTCCCACCTCAAGTGGGACTCCCACCTTTCCATGAGGGGGTGGCCGGCCACCTTGGGGGGAAGTCCACCTTGGACTTTCCCCTCTAGGGTTGGCCGGCCATGGGTGGTGGAGTCCCTCCGGGACTCCGCCTTCCAAAGTGCTTTCTTCCGGACTTTTCTAGAACCTTCTAGAACCTTCCATAAATGCACCGGATCATTTTCAAACATATAAAATGACATCCTATATATGAATCTTATTCTCCGGACCATTCCGGAACTCATCGTGATGTCCGGGATACCATCCGAGACTTCGAACAAAAGCTCAAACTCCATTCCATATTCAAGTTCTACTATTACAACATCAAACCTTAAGTGTGTCACCCTACGGTTCGCGAACTATGTAGACATGGTTGAGAACTCTCTCCGACCAATAACCAATAGCGGGATCTGGAGATCCATAATGGTTCCCACATATTCAACGATGACTTAGTGATCGAATGAACCATTTACATACGATACCAATTCCCTTTGTCACGCGATATTTTACTTGTCCGAGGTTTGATCATCGGTATCACTCTATACCTTGTTCAACCTCGTCTCTTTACTCGTACTGTGGTATGTGGTCTCTTATGAACTTATTCATATGCTTGCAAGACATTAGACGACATTCCACCAAGAGGGCCAGAGTATATCTATCCGTCATCGGGATGGACAAATCCCACTGTTGATCCATATGCCTCAACTCATACTTTCCGGATACTTAATCCCACCTTTATAACCACCCATTTACGCAGTGGCGTTTGATGTAATCAAAGTACCTTTCCAATATAAGTGATTTACATGATCTCATGGTCATAAGGACTAGGTAACTATGTATCGAAAGCTTATAGCAAATAACTTAATGACGTGATCTTATGCTACGCTTAATTGGGTGTGTCCATTACATCATTCATATAATGATATAATCTTGTTATTAATAACATCCAATGTTCATGATTATGAAACTAATCATCTATTAATCAACAAGCTAGTTAAGAGGCTTACTAGGGACTCTTTGTTATTTACATATCACACATGTATCAATGTTTCGGTTAATACAATTATAGCATGGTATATAAACATTTATCATAAACATAAAGATATATAATAACCATTTTTATTATTGCCTCTTGGGCATATCTCCAACAATGGCTTGGTGTTTTGCTGGTGTGTTCCTAGCTGCGACGAATAGGGACCGTGGTGGGCCATTCTGGGATAGGTGATCAATTTACTGCACTGTCTTCTGGTTGTGTTGTTTCTTCCAACGTGGGTCCCAATAACACCGCTTTGACGATTTGCTCCTTTGTCTCGCTATAGAGACTCGACACACCTAAAAATCGAGAGATACTTCCAGAGATGCATATGCCCCACACCGGCCCAGATTTTGCGCATCCCACCGCCCCGAGCTCCTCATAGCCTCCATCTCCATCCCCTCCCCCTCCCTGCATCGGATCTACTGTACTACTTTGCCCGATCCTCGAGATCCCTATGGTCACCAATCTACCTTTCTTCCATTCCCGATTACGGATCATCGCCGGTGCCTACCGCCGTCGGCTTGGCTACGGACACCGCGGACAGTTCGTCGTCTCCGCCTGATTGCTTGGCCGTCTCACCGTGCTGCCCTCGCGACGCCCCGTGCTGGAGCGGCCGCCGCCTCCGTGTGTTTTTTTTTTGAAGCTGTACAGTGAGTTTCCTCACTGCGTATATTTTTATTGATTTTGGGTATAAAGAAAGAAAGAATACAAAGTGCTGGAGAGTAGCACTAAAAAGAAGCAAAAGGGCTAATCTACACTATGATACAGAGTATTCAAAGAAAATTCGTTACCCAGGCCTTAAGGCCAGAATAAGACTTCCTCTTAGCTTTATGGACCAGAAATGCCAATTCCTCCTTGAATTTGAATTTGCAACGGTAGAGGCTGGGGGCAAGTCCTTTGAATATAAATTCATTTCTAATCGTCCAAATAGACCAAGAGATCAGCATAATAATTTCCATGAAGAATGGCTGCTGTATCTGTAAGTTTAGACTCTGGAGCACCTCTTGAAGTAATAGATGCCCATTAGAAAGGGGTAGCACCCACCCAGGACATAAGTATTGCCAGCAATGAACTGCAAAGGGGCAGGTGAAGAACAAGTGATCCCTTGTTTCTAAATCAGTTCCACCACACATCACACAAGTGTAGTCAGGCAGGAAGAAACTCTTGCGCTGCAACATAGCCCTGGTATTCAGACGGTTGTGAGATAGAAGCCAAAAAAATACTTTGTGCTTCTCTTGACAGCAGCTTTTCCAAAGCCAAGAAAAGATAGGTAACATAGGTCCTTGGTTCATCAGATCCTTATACATGGATGAAACTTTGTAGCCTGGAGCAGCCGTAATTACTGTCCACTTATCTTTCTCCAATGAGACTTGTGTATCTTGAATGAGGCCTAAAAGCTATTGATATTCACCCATAGCTTGAATAGACAAGGGTAAATGGAACAGAGATGAGATCTCATCAGTAAGAAGCACATTCTTGACTGAAATTGTGGTGTCCTTGACAAAAGTGAAGAGATAGGGCCACTTTGTAGATAGCACTACATCACTCCATAAATCTGTCCAGAAGAGAACAGTCTCTCCACTATATATGCAATGTAGAGGATGCTTTTGCCTTGTAAAGATCCAGGTTTTTCAGAAAGTCCCTCCACCAGAAGGAAATCTCTCTTTGTCTGAGTGGTGGCAGAGCATGATGATAGTAAGACTCCCATACTAAATGAACCCAAGGAATGTTTTCTTTATTGTAGAACTTATGGAGATGTTTCAATAGGAGACAGTTGTTCTGAACTGACAACTTGAGCACTCCCAGACCACCTTGTGCTTTGGGACGACAAACTAAATCCCAGGAGGCTAAGGGAGGAGTTTTACTATTGAGATCCTTATTTCGCCAGAGACAGTGTCGTCTATATTTGTCACATTCATCAAGAACCCATTGATACAGTTTAAGTGTGCTCATAGAAAAAATCGGCAATGAGGATAGGACTGAGTTTAACAGTCTTAATTTGCTTCCATAGTTAAGATACATGGCACAAGATGGCAATCTTCTTTGCACACACTGTATAAGTGGTAGGAAATACTCCTTTGGCGGCTTGGAGAGACTAAGAGGCAATCCCAGGTATATAAAAGGGAGGTTACCAAGCTGACAGTTAAGAGCAGCAGTGAAAAGAGGCACTCTATCATCATGGATGTTAATGGGAATCAGGTTGGATTTTTCATAATTAACTCTTAGACCAGTAGCCTCTCCAAACCTCTGTAGCAAAACTTTTAAGTAATGCAAGCGGGAATATCTGCTTGCATTACAATCAGGGTGTCATCTGCATATTGAACTACGGGGAAAGAATGAGAACATTGGAGAGCCAGAGGCCCGTGGAGATAGTTTTCCCTCATAGCATGATTAACCATGGTTTGCAGAGTATCAGTACGCAAGGACAAAGAGCAAGGGAGAGAGGGGATCACCCTGTCTAACCCCTCTCCTACATTTAAACAATGAACCAGGAACTCCATTTAGCATCACTGAAGAAGTTGCAGAGGCCAAGATCTGCCTGACCCAAGAACACCATTTTGGTCCAAAGCCCTTTTTTCCAGAACCTCAAGAATAAAGGAATGATCCAGTTTATCAAAGGCCTTCTCAAAATCCAATTTGAGGAGAACAGTTTCCTTTTTACTTTTATGGCAGAGATGAATATATTCATAAGACCATGCCAAACAATCCTGTATAGTCCTGCTTTTAATGAATCCATATTGATTTTCATGAATGAGATCCATAATCACCTGTTGCAATCTATTAGCAAGTAGCTTGGTGATAAGCTTAAGGGTACAATTAAGCAGGGAGATAGGCCTGTAATCATGCACTGTACTGGCATCATCTTTTTTTGGGACAAGGGTAATATAGCAACTGTTAATGCTCTCCAAACATAGGTTTCCCTGATGGAATTGATTGCATAAGTCATGAAAATCCTTCTTGATAATGGGCCAACATTTTTGCAGAAATTCAGCATTCAACCCATCTGGGCCAGGAGACTTATTATGAGGAAAGTCAGCAACAACCTCATCTATTTCCTTAGCTGAAAAAGGTGGTTCCAAGAATTCCAAGTTTCTTGAGTTATTCAGTAAACCCAAGATATTAGGAGCTCCAGAAGTATTATCTGTTTGTCCCAATCTGTCTTTATAGGCCTGTAATAGCACATCAGCCTTATCTTTATGTTCTGTTAGAGTGACTCCAGTAGGAGTTGTAATAGACTGAATATGATTCTTCCTCTTTTGTGTAGTTGCAATGGAATGGAAAAATCTAGAATTTTCATCTCCAAGAGTAATCCATTTGATTTTCCCTCTTTGCTTCCAGTAAGCCAATTGCTTTTTCAGCAGAGCAGCTAGATGAAATTTCAAAGAAATTCTGAAATGTCTCTCCATAGAGGTAAGATCTCTAAAATTTTCTATAGCATCCATGAGAGAGATAAGGGCATTCAAATCATCAATGTCCTTATTGACTGAGGAAATAGATTCTCTCCACTGCTTCAAATATTTCCTGAGAATTTTGAATTTGGCAGTCATCCTCTTAGCAACATCTGCATAATGAATGGACTGAGTCCAAGATTTTTCTACCATAGCCAGAAAATCAGGCATATCAAGCCAACTGTTTTCAAACCTAAAGACTTTGGATTTTGGTATGGAGGTTTGGATGGAGATCACACAAGGCACATGATCAGAAGTTGTCATAGCTAAAGGTGTAGCCATGGTATTGGGAAAAGTGGTTGTCCATGCCACAGAAGAAAAGAACCAGTCCAACCTCTGAAGAAGAGGGGAGTTCTGCATATTGCTCCATGTGAACTTTCGGCCTTTAAGTGGAATATCCACCAATCCTAGATTACTGACAGCTTCATTAAACAATAACATTTCATTGATATTGCCACCTGCTTTGTTTCTATCCTGAGGAGATCTGATCAGATTAAAATCTCCTATAAGAAGCCAGTTCTCATCATCTGGAATAACCAAACTGTTGAGCCATTGCAGGAAGACCAACTGATCATTGTCTTGACAGGGGGCATAGACATTAGTGAGGGACCAAAAAGTATCTGTTTTGGTTGATTGAAATTCCACTGAGACAGAATATCTATTCTGATTCACACATCTCCCAGTAAAAACAGAACTATCCCAAATGGTAACCAAACCTCCTGATCTTCCAACAGAGGGAGAAAAAGCAAAAGAATCAAAATTGCTTGGACATAATTGATGCGCGTAGATGTACACGTCCGTTGGGAACCCCAAGAGGAAGGTATGATGCGCACAGCAGCAAGTTTTCCCTCAGAAAGAAACCAAGGTTATCGAACCAGTAGGAGCCAAGAAGCACGTGAAGGTTGTTGGTGGAGGAATGTAGTGTGGCACAACACCAGTGAAACCGGTGCCAACGTGGAACCTGCACAACACAATCAAAGTACTTTGCCCCAACGTAACAGTGAGGTTGTCAATCTCACCGGCTTGCTGAAAACAAAGGATTAAGCGTATCGAGTGGAAGATGGTGGTTGTTTGCAAAGAACAGTAAAAGCGGTAGAATGTATTCAGATGTAAAGAATGGACCGGGGTCCACGAGTTCACTAGTGGTGTCTCTCCAATAAGATAACTAGCATGCTTGGGCGAACAAATTACGGGTGAGCAATTGACAAATAAAGATTCAATACATATCAACGATGATTACTATGTGATTTAATCGGGGCATTACGACAAAGTACATAGACCGCTATCCGAGCATGCATCTATGCCTAAATAATCCACCTTCGAGGTTATCATCCGAACCCCTTCCGGTATTAAGTTGCGAACAACGAGATAATTGCATTAAGTATGGTGCGTAATGTAATCAACACAAATATCCTTAGACAAAGCATCAATGTTTTATCCCTAGTAGCAACGAGCACATCCACAACCTTAGAACTTTTCGTCACACTGTCCCAGATTTAATGGAGGCATGAACCCACTATCGAGCATAATTACTCCCTCTTGGAGTTACAAGTATCAACTTGGCCAGAGCCTCTACTAGCAACAGAGAGCATGCAAGAACATAAACAACACATATATGATAGATTGATAATCAACTTAACATAGTATTCTCTATTCATCGGATCTCACCAAACACAACATGTAGCATTACAAATAGATGATCTTGATCATGTTAGGCAGCTCACAAGATCTATAACAATGAAAGCACAAGCGGAGAAGACAACCATCTAGCTACTGCTATGGACCCATAGTCCAAGGATGAACTACTCACGCATCAATCCGGAGGCGGGCATGATGATGTAGAGCCCCTCCGGTGATGATTCCCCTCTCCGGCAGGGTGCCGGAGGCGATCTCCTGAATCCCCCGAGATGGGATTGGCGGCGGCGGCCTCTCGGTAATGTTTTCCGTATCGTGGCTCTCGGTACAGGGGGTTTCGCGACGGAGGCTTTAAGTAGGCGGAAGGGTAGGTCAAAGGGCGACACGAGGGGGCCACACACCAGGCCGGCGCGGCCAGGGCTTGGGCCGCGCCGCCTTGGTGTGTCCCCACCTCGTGGCCCCACTTCGTCTCCTCTTCGGACTTCTGGAAGCTTCGTGCAAAAATAGGACCCTGGGCGTTGATTTCGTCCAATTCCGAGAATATTTCCTTACTAGGATTTCTGAAACCAAAAACAGCGAGAAAAACAAGCAATCGGCACTTCGGCATCTTGTTAATAGGTTACTGCCGGAAAATGTAAAATAACGCTGTAAAGTATGTATAAAACACTCAAGTATTGTAATAAAAGTAGCATGGAACATAAGAAATTATCGATACGTTTGCGACGTATCAAGCATCCCCAAGCTTAGTTCCTACTCGTCCTCGAGTAGGTAAACGATAACACAAATAATTTCTGAAGTGACATGCTACCAACATAATCTTGATCAACATTATTGTAAAGCATATGAGATGAATGGAGTGATCTAAACAAAAGATTGCTAACCAAGATAATGACTAAGCAAATGAATCATATAGCAAAACTTTTCATGAATAATACTTTCAAACAAGTATCAATAAGACTTGCATAAGAGTTAACTCATAAGCAATAAATTCATAGTAGAATGCATTGAAGCAACACAAAGGATGATTAAGTTTCAGCGGATGCTTTCAACTTGTAACATGTATATCTCATGGATATTTGTCAACATAGAGTAATATAACAGGTGCAATAAGTAAACATGTAAGAATCAATGCACACGAGTTAACACAAGTGTTTGCTTCTAAGATAGAAAGGAATGGGTAAACTGACTCAACAATAAAGTAAAAGATTGGCCCTTCGCAGAAGGAAGCATTGATTACTATTTTTGTGCTAGAGCTTTTTGTTTTGAAAACATAGAAACAATTTTGTCAACGGTAGTAATAATTCATATGTGCTATGCATAATACTTCCTACAAGTTGCATGCCTCATGCATAGAGTACCAATAGTGCTCGCACCTTGTCCTACTATCTCGGAAAACACGGATTCTCATCGCATACATATGCTTCAACCAAGTGTCACAAAGGGGTACCTCTATGCCGCTTTGTACAAGTGTCTAAGGAGAAAGCACGCATTGGATTTCTCGCTTTTGATTATTCTCAACTTAGACATCCATACCGGGACAACATAGACAACGAGATAATGGACTCCTCTTTTTAATGCTTAAGCATTCAACAATAGTTAATATTCTCATAAGAGATTGAGGTTGTATGTCCAAACTGAAACTTCCACCATGATACATGGCTTTAGTTAGCGGCCCAATGTTCTTCTCTAATCATATGCATACTCAAACCATTTGATCGCGAAGTCCACTACTTCAGACAAGACGAACATGCATAGCATCTCACATGATATCCAACAAAGGTAAAGTTGATGGCGTCCCCAGAAAACATGGTTACCGCTCAACAAGCAACTTATAAGAATTAAGACACATAACTACATATTCATCACCACAATAGTTTTTAAGCTATTTGTCCCATGAGCTATATATTGTAAAGGTAGAGGAATGAAATTTAAAGGTAGCACTCAAGTAATTTACTTTGGAATGGCAGAAAAATACCACGTAATAGGTAGATATGGTGGACACAAATGGCATGGAGTTTGGCTCAAGGTGTTTGGATGCACGAGAAGCATTTCCTCTCAGTACAAGGTTTGGGCTAGCAAGGTTGTTTGAAGCAAACACAAGTATGAACAGGTACAACAAAACTCACACAAGAACATATTGCAAGCATTATAAGGCTCTACACTTGTCTTCCTTGTTGTTCAAACACTTTACCCGAAAATATCTAGACTTAGAGAGATCAATCATGCAAACCAAATTAAACAAGCTCTACAATAGTTCTTCATTAATGAATTAAACTACATGATGCAAGAGCTTAAACATGATCTATGAGAGCTCAAACAATTGCCAAATTGCCAAACCATATGCATCATTTTCCAATTCCAACCAAATAGCAATTTAACGAAGCAATAAGCTTTCGCCATGAACATTAAAGCACAATTAAGAACACAAGTGTTCCATATGAAAAGCGGAGCGTAATATCTCCAATATAAGAATGGTGAGATCCAACTTTATTCAAAACAAAACAAAAATAAAAACGAACCGACGCTCCAAGTAAAGAACATAAGAATGTGACGGAATAAAAATATAGTTTCACTAGAAGTGACCTAATAATGTTGTCGATGAAGAAGGGGATGCCTTGGGCATCCCCAAACTTAGATGCTTGAGTCTTCTTAAAATATGCAGGGATGAACAACCGGGGCATCCCCAAGCTTAGACCTTTCACTCTTCTTGATCATAGTATATCATCCTCTTCTCTTGACCCTTGAAAACTTCCTTCACACAAACTTCAAGCAAACTCATGAGAGGGTTAGTGCATAACCACAAATTCACATATTCAGAGATGACACAATCATTCTTAACACTTCTGGACATTGCACAAAGCTTCTGAAAGTTAATGGAACAAAGAAACTCATTCAACATAGCAAAAGCGGCAATGCGAAATAAAAGACAGAATCTGTCAAAAACAGAACAGTCCGTAAAGATGCATCTGGACTGGGCACTTAACTTGCTCAAATGGAAAAACTCAAAACTAATGAAAGTTTCGTACATATCTGAGGATCACGCTCGTAAATTTTCAGATTTTTTCGATTTTTTTACAGAGACTTGTGCCAGAATTCGTGACAGACAGCAATGCTGTTTCTGCGCAGCGATCCCAAATATAACATCAACTTTAACATAGAAACTTTACTTGGCACAAAAACATGATAAGGAGAGGTTGCTACAGAAGTAAACAACTTCCAAGACTCAACAAAACAAAAATTGCTGTAGTAAAATAAACACATGGGTTATCTCCCAATAAGTGCTTTTCTTTAACGCCTTTCAGCTAGGCGCAGAAAGTGCAAATCAAGTAACATCAAGAGATGGAGCATCAACATCATAGCTTGTTCTAATAATAGAATCAAAAGGCAACTTCATTCTCTTTCTAGGGAAGTGTTCCATACCTTTCTTGAGAGGAAATTGATATTTAATATTACCTTCCTTCATATCAATAACAGCACCAACGGTTCGAAGAAAAGGTCTTCCCAACACAATAGGACAAGATGCATTGCATTCGATATCCAAGACAACAAAATAAACGGGGACAAGGTTATTGTTAACCGTAATGCGAACATTATCAATCCTCCCCAAAGGTTTCTTTTTAACATTATCGGCAAGATTAACATCCAAATAACAATTCTTCAATGGTGGCAAGTCAAGCATATCATAAATCTTTTTAGGCATAACAGAAATACTTGCACCAAGATCACATAAAGCATTACACTCAAAGTCATTGAATTTCATTTTAATGATGGGCTCCCAACCATCTTATAACTTCCTAGGAATAGAAGCTTCAAGTTTCAATTTCTCTTCCCTAGCTTTAATGAGAGCATTTGTAATGTGTTTTGTAAAGGCTAAATTTATAGCACTAGCATTGGGACTTCTAGCAAGTTTTTGTAAGAACTTTATAACTTCAGTAATATGACAATCATCAAAATCTAAACCATTATGTTCTACAGCAATGGAATCATTGTCACCAATATTTTGAAAAATTTCAGCAGTTTTATCACAAACAGTAGTTTCAGCAGTTTCAAGCAATTTTGTGCGCTTTGCACTAGGAGTAGAAACATTGCCAACACCAATTATTTTACCATTGATAGTATGAGGTGCAGCAACATGTGAAGAATCAACATTACTAGTGGTGGTAATAGTCCATACTTTAGCTACATTATTTTCTTTAGCAAGTTTTTCTTTTTCTTTTCTATCCCACCTAGCATGCAATTCAGCCAACAATCTAATATTATCATTAATTATAACTTGGATGGCATTTGTTTTAGCAAACCTAGCATCTTCAACTTTCTCAGGCATAACTTTCAATTTTAAAAGATCAACATCAAGAGCAAGACTATCAACCTTAGAAGCAAGAATATCAATTTTACTAAGCTTTTCTTCAACAGTTTTATTGAAAGCGGTTTGTGTACTAATAAATTCTTTAAGCATCACTTCAAGACCAGAGGGTACACTCTTATTATTGTCGTAAGAATTACCATAACCATTACCATTATTAGAAGGATATGTCCTAAAGTTGTTGCTATAATTATTCCTATAAGCATTGTTGTTGAAATTATTGTTCTTAATGAAATTCACATCAACATTTTCTTCTTGAGCAACCAATGAAGCTAAAGGAACATTATTAGGATCAATATGAGATCTACCATTTGCAAGCATAGACATAATAGCATCAATCTTATCACCCAAAGAAGAGGTTTCTTCAACAGAATTTACCTTCTTACCTTGAGGAGTTCTTTCAGTGTGCCATTCAGAGTAATTGATCATCATATCATCAAGTAATTTAGTTGCGGCGCCCAAAGTGATGGACATAAAAGTACCTCCAACAGCTGAATCCAATAGGTTCCTTGAGGAAAAATTCAATCCTGCATAAAAGGTTTGGATGATCATCCAAGTAGTCAGTCCATGGGTTGGGCAATTCTTTACCAAAGATTTCATTCTCTCCCATGCTTGAGCAACATGTTCATTATCAAATTGTTTAAAATTCATTATGCTACTTCTCAAAGATATAATTTTAGCAGGAGGATAATATTTACTAATAAAAGCATCTTTACACTTAGTCCATGAATCAATACTATTCTTAGGCAAAGAAAGCAACCAATCTTTAGCTCTTCCTCTTAATGAGAAAGGAAACAATTTCAGTTTTATAATATCACCATGTATATCCTTATACTTTTGCATTTCACAAAGTTCAACAAAATTATTAAGATGGGAAGCAGCATCATCAGTACTAACACCAGAAAATTGCTCTCTCATAACAAGGTTTAGTAAAGCAGGTTTAATTTCATAGAATTCTGCTGTAGTAGCAGGTGGAGCAATAGGAGTACATATAAAATCATTATTATTTGTGCTAGTGAAGTCACACAACTTAGTATTTTCAGGAGTACCCATTATAACAGTAGTAAAGTAAACTAGGCAAATAAAGTAAAGACAAGTAACTATTTTTTTGTGTTTTTGATATAGAGAACAAGACAGTAAATAAAGTAAAGTAGCAACTAATTTTTTTGTGTTTTGTTTAAGTGCAGCAAACAAAGTAGTAAATAAAATAAAGCAAGACAAAAACAAAGTAAAGAGATTGGAAGTGGAGACTCCCCTTGCAGCGTGTCTTGATCTCCCCGGCAACGGCGCCAGAAAAAGAGGCTTGATGCGCGTAGATGTACACGTCCGTTGGGAACCCCAAGAGGAAGGTATGATGCGCACAGCAGCAAGTTTTCCCTCAGAAAGAAACCAAGGTTATCGAACCAGTAGGAGCCAAGAAGCACGTGAAGGTTGTTGGTGGAGGAATGTAGTGCGGCGCAACACCAGTGAAACCGGCGTCAACGTGGAACCTGCACAACACAATCAAAGTACTTTGCCCCAACGTAACAGTGATGCTGTCAATCTCACCGGCTTGCTGAAAACAAAGGATTAAGCGTATCGAGTGGAAGATGGTGGTTGTTTGCAAAGAACAGTAAAATCAGTAGAATGTATTCAGATGTAAAGAATGGACCGGGGTCCACAGTTCACTAGTGGTGTCTCTCCAATAAGATAACTAGCATGCTGGGTGAACAAATTACAGGTGAGCAATTGACAAATAAAGATTCAATACATATCAACGATGATTACTATGTGATTTAATGTCACATCCCAAAATTTTCTAAATTTCGTAACGTGAAATAAAAATAAAATTTAAGTTTGTTTGTTCGTCTTGATTTAAAATTCACAATGATTTAAAAACTTTTGAGTGAATTCGAAAAGTTTTATCCAAAGAATGAAAATTTAGTAAACATTTGTTTTCAGAATTTTTCAAACAAAACCTATTTATGTTTTCATGTTTTGGAAATCATAATGGATTTTTTTGATTTGTGAAAACAAACCCCCAATTCTTATTTTGAAATATTAATGCTGAAGTAGCCATATATGTTAAAGTGCATAAAACCATTACATTATTTTTATTAATGACAGTAAATATGTTTCTTGTTGTCTTAAAACACTATTTTAAGTTTTTACAAATTTTAAGAAATTTGTTTGATTTTATTTGGATACCTAAAACAAAAGTTGAAAAAGAAAAAAAAAAGGACAAAGCGGCCCGAACCAGATCGAACTGGCCCAGTCTAGTTAGAGCAGCCCAGTCGGCCTGCCCCTTCCCCTTTCTGTTTTTTTTCAGTTACTTTCATATTGGGCTGACCCATTCTTGACCCATCTGACAAGCCCGACCGATCCGAGCGCTCTTGGTCTTCTTCTTCACGTACAGAGCTCACGTAACTGACCTCATGGCAGTTTACTTTCCTCTCCTCTCACATCAATTTCGGCGATTAAGGCCATTAAATCCTTCCATGTTTGCTTCTATAAAATGCCCGGCCTCCCTCTCCATTTCCACCCCAAGTCCCGAACACTATCGCCGCTAGGCTGCCACGAATCGACACACCGGAGATTCGCCGACCTCCACTGTTTTTCGTTGATTCCGGCGAACCCAAGGTACCTCGCCGCTCGTTTTTGGTACCGTTAGACTCCTCTAGTTCTGGCGCCTCGTGTTAGACCTTTTAGCCGTTCTATTTCGCAGAGAATCGACGCCCCCGAACAACACAGATGCAGCATCATATTTCGGCCGCTCGTCGTCGTCATTTCTGGAAAAATATGGCGACATCGCCACCACCATCGCGTTCACCCCGTCGCTCGGAACGCCATCGACCAGTCCCCCATCGTGGAGGATCGCCACACCGCCATCTCCATGCACGTCCGACCCGCCAGCGTTGAAACTTCACGTCAGGTTCCGCCACTTTGTACGGAGAGCTACGAGTTTTTGTTGAGAGAAGAGAATAATTCTTCAACTACCAAAAAGGCAAGTGACACACACCAAAAGTCCCAGTTTTAACTCTTGCACAGTAGTGTTTTTATAGTAGACATGTCTAGGATTTATGCTTTTTGCTTGCTATTAAATCCTAGTAGTTTAGCGACACCACTCCTAGACTTTCTTAGCCGCCATTAAATTTAGTTGTTACCTGCTATGCCATGGAAAATGTTTTGATAGAGGTTAAGGAAAAACAATTAAGTTTAAAGAATTACCTGGGTGAATGGTGGAGTCATGGAGAGGGTGGCTGTATCAGGGGGCAAGACCCTGGTGCTAGTGCACACTTGCGGAAAGTCACCCAGGCTTAAAGAGATTGTAGACAAACCATGCTCATTAGCTTCACGTACAACCACATGCTACTATGGCTCTGGCTTGACAAAGTATGTTGTATGAACCCGGATCCTAGGGGCCAGGTGGTGGTAGAGGGATACTGTAGGTGGAACGGGGCCCTTAGGGAATGGTTCGGGTGATTACTGTAATATCCCAGGTATTGGGGTTACAAATATAGAGGAAACAGATGTGTGCATTGCATTCATGCATAGAAAATCCGGGGAATTTTCGCGCTTTAAAGTAAAACAGTCACAGTAACCGAAGTTTCACTTGACCTTGGTGGAATTGAAGTAGCTCATCAAGTCAAGCGCTATAAACTTCCATGTTACTTTGTTAAAACCTTGTTTTGGGTAGAGATGATTTGATCTAAGGGGTTAGATCAAATGGAACTAATAATCAACACAACAACACTTTACTAAATGATCAATTACTTGATCTCAAATCAGATCATAATATGGTAAACCTTGCCATAGCATATGAACATCTATTCAATTACAAATCAAGTAACAATAAAATGGAGAAACCATTATTGACTTATCTTTCCCATGTCTTAAACTAATCCATAATCCTACCATGAACCTCATGGTATTCATTCTATTTCAATCTTGGAAACAAGACAAGGAGATCCACTCCAGAAGTATATATTCTTCTTTATTCCAAATAGCTTTACATCAAACCTAAAGAGGTGAGAGTCCTGTTTTAATTAGGGAAGCAATGACAAACCTTGAGGCAAACCTTGGGTATAAATATCCATATGATCACAACATCATCTTCAAGAGGAACCCTAGAGTGTTATTCAAGCCTTCCCAAATGAGAGAGACCATTTATACTAGATCTAGCTTTACCTATTTAAGAATCAGGGACAACCTTTGAACTAAAGTATTAGGTTGTAAACCATTTCCCTTGGAGTGGTGAGATAACCTAATATCACATGGAATAATACCATATCTATGAATTGATAAAGTAAGGAGGAGATTAACTCAATCAAGAAAGCCAAGTGGAGTTTTAGACTTAATACCTATTGAGATATTGTGAGTACACCATAAACCCTAGAATAACCATTCCTTTATAAGAGAGCCCAAGCTATGGTGTTACACTCAAGTAGTTGAGGCAACACTTGGATGTGAGGGAGAGAACTATCCATATACCAGATGACCATATCATCATTGTTTGAATAGAACCTTAACATAATATCTCAGGCATTCTCCTGGGATATAAACTTAAGAGGCAACCATAGTAGTTCTATTCAAGAAAGTAAAATAGAAGTGATATATCCTAGTTGATCAAGACAATGCTTGATCATGGGAGTGAGAAACCAAATTCATCAGAGATACATTAGGAAGTCCAACCTTGATCATCATAAATTGGGTGATGATCATAAACCCTAAGAACTTGAGGTAGAGATATTAAGAACAAGTTGATCATGCCTAATCCATGATCATGTCTGTTGAAGTATGTGAGGATAAGTTAAACCCTACTAGGATAAACGAGATATAATCCAGTACATAAAATTATAGGGGAACTATTAGCAACCCTAAACCACTTTCCATATATTAATTAGAGCGACCACTGAATAGAAACAACCCTTTGTATAGTTCAGCCCTATATCAATCCAAATGATCTTGGATTGAACCATCCTATGTGTGGTGAAGAAGAGCAACCCTAGATAATTCAACAAGATGTCCACTTACAATTGGAACCAATGACCTATCCAAAACCTAACTTGTGTATCACATAGGGATCACAAGTATAATCCTAAAACCATGCCTAAGCTCACATATGAATAAGGGGATTGTTTAAGCCAACCTCGAAATGAATCAAGATATCAACTTAACCTATATTCAAGCTATGCCTATGTAGGAGCAACTAACTATTGTTTCCAAATAAATAGAATACTCATGAGAGGAACAAGATCCACCTTAACCATACTAAACTAAGGGTTTAGAAAATGAAGGTAATACTTAAAAATAGCCATAAACAATTTTCCAAATCCTTAACAACCATAAGCACATGAAATAATATCACGAGATCATATTCTTAAATAAGAAACTAGATAATAAGCTATGCCTTGTAAATTGTTTCTTGCAAAGTAACAAAAACTTAACTATCATTAGGTACTTAGAAGAGTCTCTTGAAAAATAGTTTGGACCACCTAAATTGATAATTGGAAATTATGAAATATATAAATGCCCGTTTCCAAACTCTAATAACATTTAATAAACAAGGGTGTCATTACACATATAAAATATTTTTAAGATCCTATATTAGTTATACTATTATTTTCATAAACTCCAAAAGGATCCACACATTTAAAATCCTGCAAAACAGAATGGAAATTCAAATCAGAATTAAATAGAAAATACAAAACAGAAAAATAAAATAAAAAGAGGCTTACCAGACCTACCTGGCCATGAAGCCCGTGGAGCAACCCAACACTGGCCCAGGAGAAAGCCCAGCATCACCAAATGAAGCCCGGTCCACCATACCCTTTCATGAGGATAGGATCGAAGAGGAGAATCGTCTTCCTCCTCTCGCCGGAGACCGCCAGCACGATGGGCCACCGCATCACTGCTGCCCGTCGACGAGATGAACGCCGCGTTGCTCGCCACGTACCTCGTCCACGATCCTTGTCCAGCGCCAGGAGGATGCATCAAGATTCCAACTGAAACCCTAGCCCGTACATCCGCCGTATCCCGGTCGTCCGTCGCCGACGCTCGTCGTCGTTCCCGACCACCTCGAGCCCTATAAAACCACCAGGATGACCACCGTGCTACCCTTGTTCATCTCCGCCATCCCATTTTCTCTCTTTCGCTCTCCTTCGCCCACAGTTATCCGCCGCACCTCGCCGGAGTTCATGACGCCACCGTCGATAGAGGCCACCCCGCAGTCCGTGATGTGGTCTAGGAGATGCGCCGGGTTAGGTAGAACCTAGGGGAAGACGGAATCGAGAAGGGGAAGCCTCAGTCTCCGAAAAATCGCCATTCCCTTTCACCGGTGTCTCGCAGAAGAAGCAAAATTGAGCTCGCCACCGTCCACCATCAACCTCAACAAGCAGTCCATCATCTTCTGGGTGAGCTTGCGCTTCTATTAATACCTTATTTGCATCATTCCGATGTCTGTAGCTACATATAGCTAATTGACCGGAGTTCACCGCCGTGGTAGTACTCGCCGGAGCTAGCTCCGGTGATCCATTCGAAAATCCGTCACCGCCGTTAGCCTCAGCGTGTAGAGGAGGCTCTGAAACGCCTAGACTCGCATCCCGGGAGCCCTTAAAACGGCGGCGCCGCTCCGATCGGCCGCCGGCGTTGAGCCGCCGGCAAGGCCGACGTGGCCGGGGGCCATCACACACTCTTTGACCGGTCGTTGCCTACGTGGCCACCGACCTGGTCAATGACCCCACCTGTCAGCCCCTGTAACTAGATATTAGCTGGTATACTTAGCAATTTCGTTTAAATTTAAATTCCATTAATATCTGAAACTTTGCAAATCTATAGAAAATTCATAATAACTCAGAAAAATGAAAATAAGATATTAAAATTCTTAGAAAAGTAAACTCTATCCAATAAAAATATAAAATGAAATTTTATTTTTAATAAAAATTCAATTATTTAATACTTGTTATTTAAGCTTTTTATTTTAATTCTTAATACAATTAAAATTCAGAAATTAGGAAAACTATCCAAATTAAATAAAAACCAATAAATAAATAAAGAAAAACATGAAACCTTATTTTCTTTATTTATTATTTGTTAAATCATTATTCGAGAGATTTAAACCATAATTAATAATTACTTAGTTATTAATTGTTTAAAAATAATAAAATACCGAATTCAATATTATTTTTATTCCCAAGTTATTAATAACTTCAACTTTAAATTGAAGTTATTAATCATAGAACTACAGGGTAAATAGCAAACCCTAATTTCATATTGAATGATAGGACAACCTCATCATTTCATGTGTAACCCTAAACCCTAAATTCATTTAGAAACCCTAGTTCCATTATTACATGTGAACCCTAATTCGCTTCTAACCTAAACCCAAGGTTAGAACAGGTGATCATGGTACTTTAATTCAAATCATAGGGCCACCAGTAGCAACTAAAAGACATACTTATGTCCACATAATATGTAGAACCTTATCACTAGCAGTTTAGTATACCATGTATGCATATCACTAAACCTAGTTGATCAAGTAGGATCAACCAAGTTTAAACCCTAACTTCTACTGTCAAAACCATCATCCTTATTCATCCATGCTTAGCATCACACCATTGTGATGAACCCAAATAGCATCTAGGCTCAACCTTTATCATTACATAACCCTAGTCCACTGAACTCTACAAATACTTCATCATTATGAATCATCCTATTTAGGAGCCAATCATTCCTTACTTAGTGGATCCAGTAGCAAAACCTAGACAATCTCAACCCTAACTGATATACTTCTTATTACTTAAGAAGTATGTTCTTCAAGAGTTATTCTTTTGAAGTAAATAAAGAATCATCATCAACCCTGCTTATAAGGACCTACAAACCCTAGATAGCTATCACCAACAAAATGCACCAATCTTGATAGCAACCTTGTATGAATACTTGCTTAGGATGCCTAGGCTTAGCTCAGCCTTACCAGCCCTAGGTGCCGAGGAGTCCAACCCTGTTGTGATCCATCTACTACTTACTCCAGAAACCAATTAGAACCATAGAAAACCATAGAACCCCATAAACCTAATTATCATACTTGTTTTTCATCAAAGAACATGTTCTTCAAAAGTTATTCTTTTGAATTATATAATAAGTAATCATCAACCATGTATTATAGGACTTAAAATTGATAACTCGCTCTTTACTTATTATACAGACTACTATTCCCGGTTGTGTATGATTGTTACTATTCATTTTGCCACCTGCTTATGATTCTAAAACAACACAACCCCGACTAAGAACCTTGTTTGTGAATCACCCTAAAAGTGCAACACACCCTAAACCAATCATTATAACTCACCGATCCTAAATCATCGGGGTTAGGTCACGCTTAGAGCGATTGCATCTCATACTTATGCATTATTGCATCCTTGCCAATCTTTAAACATCGTCCTTACCGGACGATGATGCTATTTCAGAATTTGGAGTTATTACGTATCGAAGACCCTTGACTGCATAATCTTGCAGTCAAGAAAGGCAAGTTCATCGCTTGCTCATGTCATTTGAGTATTTTTACCAAATTACTTGCAAAGTACTATGTTTATCACTATTGCATAAAAAGTAAAACCACTATTTTCATAATTATGAATATGACTATGTGGTGGGCAATGGAACCATGGATCGTGTTGATATGGTGGAGGTTCCATTGCAAGGGTTTATATCCATCTAGGATTAAACAACAAATGTCGTCCGATGATTCTTGTGCCGTAATACCCGTGTTAACCATAAGATCCGGAATGGGACTGGTATAGTCAATTGTGTTTCCACCTCTTGTACATCAACGGACGCGCTTTACCGTAGACACTTGTTATCCAAAGGTGCATTTGGTGGCTGGGGAAGCCTAAAGTCCCCACGGCTTTGTCCGTAGACACTTGTAGCCCGAGGAGCATTTGGTGGCTGGGGAAGCCTAAAGTCCCCACGGTATTGCGGTCTATGATGGGTTGCATCTACCGGCGTAGGAATGTATGGTAGAGCCCTGCATTGTCGTCGTGGTCGGGGTCCACCCTGAAACTTATGGGAATAATGGGACCGGCGTGGACCCAGGGTCGGGGTATGCAACAACGGGTGGGTGTGCGAGGTAGCGGAGGAACATGATTGACTATGACCTTACTCCTGGCCTCACACCAAAGGAAGTGTGGACGAGCCACGCAACTCGGTTGGCAACAAGGATAAGATCTCTTATGGGTAAAGCAACACACCTCTCGCAGAGTGTAACGAACCGTGACCAGTCACTCCCGTTCGGGATATGGAACTCGCGAACGCTGCCGGAAAGGAACTCCATGAAGTTCTAGTCAACCGGTGAAGGCCGACGGACATAGCTCTTCGAATAAAAGCAACCTTTTGAAGAAATGTTTACAAAAACTTGCATTGCCTATGACTTTCCGGTCTATGGCCGTAGCTAGTGCATTAAACACCTCTTTCCTAAAATGAACTTGTTGAGTACGCTCGTACTCATCCCACTCTTAAATCCCCCGCTTAGATATGGAGGCATCAAAGGAGGATCTACAGTGCAACTCGAAGGCCGAGGAGTCAACAACTACTTCAAGAGACAGGACCATGTCAGGAGAGTCGGATACCACATTCAACAAGGAGAAACCTAGATTAGCAATAGAAAGGAACTAGCTTCCTAAACTTAGCTCCTATTTAGCTAGAATCTATTCTTAGCCTCCATAGCTAGTTAAAAACTCTACAAATAGAGTTGGTGATAGGATTAGACTACGAGTCGTTCTTCTGGAGCTTATTTGAAGATTTACCTCATTGTAAAGTAGGAGGCTATGCTGATCTTTTGTAACAGAGTCTGTATGTTATTCTATAGACATACCTTGGACCCGCATATGTTTCTGTTGTACCACTCTGAGCGATATAATACTAGTGGAACGGTGTTTCATTGGTGTTATATCAGACTTGCATACTACACCATGCAGTGGTATGCCGGGTCACCACAGCTTGGTATCAGAGCAAATGCTTTGACCTTAGGATTAAAACCCTTTAAAGGAGACCTATAGAATTGGTAGTGTCTATAGGAAGTTGTCTTAGTTAAACCAAATAGTTCTTATGACTTGAGATGGATATTCACTTGAGAATAATCCTGACACACTTGAGTCAACTTTCTTAACCATACTTTCCTAAGTGAAATTAGTGATAATTCCCAAACATGTAGCACACCATTAAGTTCTTAAAACAATAGATGAGTAGACCCCAGTTGGTATACAATACATGGTAGTCCAAAGAGAGGATACAACCATAAGGAAGATATCCTATTGGAAGATGTGTACCAACACATGTTATGGTTAAGTAAGAGTTATCCAGACCTATAATAGGAGTAATATCAAGTGATGAAGATAAGTAAGATATCTTACTAGAAGATGTATGCCAAGACAAGTAATGGGTAAGTGAAATCTATCCAAACTTGTGAAACAACTGATAGTAATGGATAGATATGAGATATAAGAGGTAGTATAAACCATGATAAGTCAACCATGGGAGGTAAGGAAGAGTGATTGGAAGAAATATGTCTATATGATAGAGTTGTTAATCATATATGATTCACATGAGAATCATTATGTGATGGAGTAGAACATCATAATTATGTAGGAGGAGTATAATGAGAAGGTAGATGTTAGTACAAGAATTCATACCCTACAATCATGGCAACTGTGCCAAGGGTATGCTAGGACAATAGGCATATTACCGAAACACATGGAAGTATAGGAGTTATACTCTAACGGTTATGTGTTTAGAGTAGCCATGTCAGAACTTAGATATACCATGTGAGGTAGTCCTCAACAAAATAGAAGTTAAGTTAGTACTTCCAAAGGAAATTAGGTTAACCACAACTATTCCTGACCACTTTGTTTCAAGTTTATCTCCTTGCAAATGTGCAATTAAGATAAATGTTGAGACAAATAGTAGAAATCCACATATTCGTGCTAAGAATCACGATATAAACCTATCTTATGTGGTGTTATATACTACACATCAGAGCCTGATGTTTAGAGATGTCTTACTCAACTATTATATTCAGGCTTATGATGGTGTGTATTGTAAGCACAAAGCTGAATCTTCTTGGATTTTATTGGATTTTCATTGTTTGACTAGATCCATACATGAATTTTGACTTTGATATGCAAATGCATGTTGCAATATCAAGTTCTTACTTGGTGCTATAGATCTAGAGGGTAATGGTAAACGTGTGAGGAAGTGACGAATTCTGGAGGATTCCGAAGACAAGATGAAGCTCAACCAGAAGAAAGGAGTAAATATGTGGGAAGCAACCACAATATTCAAAAGGAAGTACCCACCTAAACTCATGCTTTACCTCAATAGAGGAGTACTTTAGTACGAAAGAAGCATGAAGGTGAGAAAGATAATGATTATGGTAAAGCTCAAGCAGATCCATAATTATTATAGAAGAGGGAATGCATGGGAAATCACTTAGGATACTATAATCATAGTGTCAGTTAGTGGTTCTCTTGCAAAATAAACCCTGAATGAAGGAAGATGATTTATGAAACCATAGCAGATATAAGAAGACCATAATTGATATCAGAAGACCACAATTGGTATAGGATCAATACTGCGAGGTAAAGCAGAAGATGTCTCGTCCAGTTGATCAGAACCTATAATATAACTCACTTTTTAGATATCAAATAGCCACAGTTGGTATAATAACCACAGCTGGTATCAGTTGGTATTACAAATAGTCCACGATTTAATTATTTGTAACAAAAGTTTGTGAACAAATAAAAATCTTGTCAGCCAAATAGCTAGATCTATAATCATTTAGTCGAAGGATTCACATTGGATGCCCACAATTGAGTGGATACACCACCAACATTCTTCGCGAGACCTTAGAAGAAGTAAAACCCATAAGTTAGAACCAGACCAATATTCCAACCATAAGTCCAATAGTTGGAAGAAAAGGAGTTGAAAACCATAAGAAAACTCTAAGGGGTAGAGTAAAATATTGAGTTGGATGTAAAATGACTCAATACTTTGGGTAAGATGGAGAAGAAGGTCTGAACTGAGAGGAAGTTCGATCTTATTTTCATAAGATTGTTGAACACTACTTTTAGAAGGATGTCAAATCAGAAGCCGAGGTTCATACCTCGAAGAAGTAATAATTGGACTATAACTTGAGAAGTGAGTAATATCTACTCAGAAGTACGAAAGCTCTAGTAAGCCAAAGATAAAGAAGTTGGACGAAGGAAATGTCAGAGACCTAATACAGCTCAAGAAGGCCAAAGACCGAAAGAAAATTGACCATACCAAAACCGCAGACTAATAGAATGATTCCTATCATGGAACCTAAATAACCCAAAGTAGTTATAGGTATCAACTATAAACCATGATTGGATGGACTAAATGAGTCTAATCCATTCTTAGGGAAATAAACCATCAAGACCATTTCCATGGTAAGTACCTTACAAAGTACCATTATCGTAGTTTTGGTAGTAAGGGAAAACAAAGACCTATTTAGCAATTAGGAGTTTATTATCAAATTAGCCTTCAAATAAGACCAGCAGCACCAGAAGAAGTCTCAATCAGTGGATCTTTAATGAGAAAGGAAACAAGCTTATAGAGTTGGAAGAAATCAAAGAATCAAAGTAAGAACCATGGTTCAGAGACAGATATTAATGGATTCCAGGAAGAATCTGGACAAGGGATATATTCAAATATATCCAACAAGATCAATACGGAGTTCGAGAAAAGATATAGTCTGCACAAGTCAGATCCACACTTCGAAAACGTGAGAGAGATCAAACTTCGAGGACGAAGTTTAGTTTAAGGGGTAGAGACTGTAATATCCCAGGTATTGGGGTTACAAATATAGAGGAAACAGATGTGTGCATTGCATTCATGCATAGAAAATCCGGGGAATTTTCGCGCTTTAAAGTAAAACAGATCACGAGTAACCGAAGTTTCACTTGACCTTGGTGGAATTGAAGTAGCTCATCAAGTCAAGCGCTATAAACTTCCATGTTACTTTGTTAAAACCTTGTTTTGGGTAGAGATGATTTGATCTAAGGGGTTAGATCAAATGGAACTAATAATCAACACAACAACACTTTACTAAATGATCAATTACTTGATCTCAAATCAGATCATAATATGGTAAACCTTGCCATAGCATATGAACATCTATTCAATTACAAATCAAGTAACAATAAAATGGAGAAACCATTATTGACTTATCTTTCCCATGTCTTAAACTAATCCATAATCCTACCATGAACCTCATGGTATTCATTCTATTTCAATCTTGGAAACAAGACAAGGAGATCCACTCCAGAAGTATATATTCTTCTTTATTCCAAATAGCTTTACATCAAACCTAAAGAGGTGAGAGTCTTGTTTTAATTAGGGAAGCAATGACAAACCTTGAGGCAAACCTTGGGTATAAATATCCATATGATCACAACATCATCTTCAAGAGGAACCCTAGAGTGTTATTCAAGCCTTCCCAAATGAGAGAGACCATTTATACTAGATCTAGCTTTACCTATTTAAGAATCAGGGGACAACCTTTGAACTAAAGTATTAGGTTGTAAACCATTTCCCTTGGAGTGGTGAGATAACCTAATATCACATGGAATAATACCATATCTATGAATTGATAAAGTAAGGAGGAGATTAACTCAATCAAGAAAGCCAAGTGGAGTTTTAGACTTAATACCTATTGAGATATTGTGAGTACACCATAAACCCTAGAATAACCATTCCTTTATAAGAGAGCCCAAGCTATGGTGTTACACTCAAGTAGTTGAGGCAACACTTGGATGTGAGGGAGAGAACTATCCATATACCAGATGACCATATCATCATTGTTTGAATAGAACCTTAACATAATATCTCAGGCATTCTCCTGGGATATAAACTTAAGAGGCAACCATAGTAGTTCTATTCAAGAAAGTAAAATAGAAGTGATATATCCTAGTTGATCAAGACAATGCTTGATCATGGGAGTGAGAAACCAAATTCATCAGAGATACATTAGGAAGTCCAACCTTGATCATCATAAATTGGGTGATGATCATAAACCCTAAGAACTTGAGGTAGAGATATTAAGAACAAGTTGATCATGCCTAATCCATGATCATGCTGTTGAAGTATGTGAGGATAAGTTAAACCCTACTAGGATAAACAGATATAATCCAGTACATAAAATTATAGGGGAACTATTAGCAACCCTAAACCACTTTCCATATATTAATTAGAGCGACCACTGAATAGAAACAACCCTTTGTATAGTTCAGCCCTATATCAATCCAAATGATCTTGGATTGAACCATCCTATGTGTGGTGAAGAAGAGCAACCCTAGATAATTCAACAAGATGTCCACTTACAATTGGAACCAATGACCTATCCAAAACCTAACTTGTGTATCACATAGGGATCACAAGTATAATCCTAAAACCATGCCTAAGCTCACATATGAATAAGGGGATTGTTTAAGCCAACCCTGAAATGAATCAAGATATCAACTTAACCTATATTCAAGCTATGCCTATGTAGGAGCAACTAACTATTGTTTCCAAATAAATAGAATACTCATGAGAGGAACAAGATCCACCTTAACCATACTAAACTAAGGGTTTAGAAAATGAAGGTAATACTTAAAAATAGCCATAAACAATTTTCCAAATCCTTAACAACCATAAGCACATGAAATAATATCACGAGATCATATTCTTAAATAAGAAACTAGATAATAAGCTATGCCTTGTAAATTGTTTCTTGCAAAGTAACAAAAACTTAACTATCATTAGGTACTTAGAAGAGTCTCTTGAAAAATAGTTTGGACCACCTAAATTGATAATTGGAAATTATGAAATATATAAATGCCCGTTTCCAAACTCTAATAACATTTAATAAACAAGGGTGTCATTACACATATAAAATATTTTTAAGATCCTATATTAGTTATACTATTATTTTCATAAACTCCAAAAGGATCCACACATTTAAAATCCTGCAAAACAGAATGGAAATTCAAATCAGAATTAAATAGAAAATACAAAACAGAAAAATAAAATAAAAAGAGGCTTACCAGACCTACCTGGCCATGAAGCCCGTGGAGCAACCCAACACTGGCCCAGGAGAAAGCCCGAGCATCACCAAATGAAGCCCGGTCCACCATACCCTTTCATGAGGATAGGATCGAAGAGGAGAATCGTCTTCCTCCTCTCGCCGGAGACCGCCGGCCACGATGGGCCACCGCATCACTGCTGCCCGTCGACGAGATGAACGCCGCGTTGCTCGCCACGTACCTCGTCCACGATCCTTGTCCAGCGCCAGGAGGATGCATCAAGATTCCAACTGAAACCCTAGCCCGTACATCCGCCGTATCCTGGTCGTCCGTCGCCGACGCTCGTCGTCGTTCCCGACCACCTCGAGCCCTATAAAACCACCAGGATGACCACCGTGCTACCCTTGTTCATCTCCGCCATCCCATTTTCTCTCTTTCGCTCTCCTTCGCCCACAGTTATCCGCCGCACCTCGCCGGAGTTCATGACGCCACCGTCGATAGAGGCCACCCCGCGATCCGTGATGTGGTCTAGGAGATGCGCCGGGTTAGGTAGAACCTAGGGGAAGACGGAATCGAGAAGGGGAAGCCTCAGTCTCCGAAAAATCGCCATTCCCTTTCACCGGTGTCTCGCAGAAGAAGCAAAATTGAGCTCGCCACCGTCCACCATCAACCTCAACAAGCAGTCCATCATCTTCTGGGTGAGCTTGCGCTTCTATTAATACCTTATTTGCATCATTCCGATGTCTGTAGCTACATATAGCTAATTGACCGGAGTTCATCGCCGTGGTAGTACTCGCCGGAGCTAGCTCCGGTGATCCATTCGAAAATCCGTCACCGCCGTTAGCCTCAGCGTGTAGAGGAGGCTCTGAAACGCCTAGACTCGCATCCCGGGAGCCCTTAAAACGGCGGCGCCGCCCCCGACTGGCCGCCGGCGTTGAGCCGCCGGCAAGGCCGACGTGGCCGGGGGCCATCACACACTCTTTGACCGGTCGTTGCCTACGTGGCCACTGACCTGGTCAATGACCCCACCTGTCAGCCCCTGTAACTAGATATTAGCTGGTATACTTAGCAATTTCGTTTAAATTTAAATTCCATTAATATCTGAAACTTTGCAAATCTATAGAAAATTCATAATAACTCGGAAAAATGAAAATAAGATATTAAAATTCTTAGAAAAGTAAACTCTATCCAATAAAAATATAAAATGAAATTTTATTTTTAATAAAAATTCAATTATTTAATACTTGTTATTTAAGCTTTTTATTTTAATTCTTAATACAATTAAAATTCAGAAATTAGGAAAACTATCCAAATTAAATAAAAACCAATAAATAAATAAAGAAAAACATGAAACCTTATTTTCTTTATTTATTATTTGTTAAATCATTATTCGAGAGATTTAAACCATAATTAATAATTACTTAGTTATTAATTGTTTAAAAATAATAAAATACCGAATTCAATATTATTTTTATTCCCAAGTTATTAATAACTTCAACTTTAAATTGAAGTTATTAATCATAGAACTACAGGGTAAATAGCAAACCCTAATTTCATATTGAATGATAGGACAACCTCATCATTTCATGTGTAACCCTAAACCCTAAATTCATTTAGAAACCCTAGTTCCATTATTACATGTGAACCCTAATTCGCTTCTAACCTAAACCCAAGGTTAGAACAGGTGATCATGGTACTTTAATTCAAATCATAGGGCCACCAGTAGCAACTAAAAGACATACTTATGTCCACATAATATGTAGAACCTTATCACTAGCGAGTTTAGTATACCATGTATGCATATCACTAAACCTAGTTGATCAAGTAGGATCAACCAAGTTTAAACCCTAACTTCTACTGTCAAAACCATCATCCTTATTCATCCATGCTTAGCATCACACCATTGTGATGAACCCAAATAGCATCTAGGCTCAACCTTTATCATTACATAACCCTAGTCCATCGAACTCTACAAATACTTCATCATTATGAATCATCCTATTTAGGAGCCAATCATTCCTTACTTAGTGGATCCGAGTAGCAAAACCTAGACAATCTCAACCCTAAGCGATATACTTCTTATTACTTAAGAAGTATGTTCTTCAAGAGTTATTCTTTTGAAGTAAATAAAGAATCATCATCAACCACAGCTTATAAGGACCTACAAACCCTAGATAGCTATCACCAACAAAATGCACCAATCTTGATAGCAACCTTGTATGAATACTTGCTTAGGATGCCTAGGCTTAGCTCAGCCTTACCAGCCCTAGGTGCCGAGGAGTCCAACCCTGTTGTGATCCATCTACTACTTACTCCAGAAACCAATTAGAACCATAGAAAACCATAGAACCCCATAAACCTAATTATCATACTTGTTTTTCATCAAAGAACATGTTCTTCAAAAGTTATTCTTTTGAATTATATAATAAGTAATCATCAACCATGTATTATAGGACTTAAAATTGATAAGCTGCTCTTTACTTATTATACGGCTACTATTCCTGGTTGTGTATGATTGTTACTATTCATTTTGCCACCTGCTTATGATTCTAAAACAACACAACCCTGACTAAGAACCTTGTTTGTGAATCACCCTAAAAGTGCAACACACCCTAAACCAATCATTATAACTCACTGATCCTAAATCATCGGGGTTAGGTCACGCTTAGAGCGATTGCATCTCATACTTATGCATTATTGCATCCTTGCCAATCTTTTAAACATCGTCCTTACCGGACGATGATGCTATTTCAGAATTTGGAGTTATTACGTATCGAAGACCCTTGACTGCATAATCTTGCAGTCAAGAAAGGCAAGTTCATCGCTTGCTCATGTCATTTGAGTATTTTTACCAAATTACTTGCAAAGTACTATGTTTATCACTATTGCATAAAAAGTAAAACCACTATTTTCATAATTATGAATATGACTATGTGGTGGGCAATGGAACCATGGATCGTGTTGATATGGTGGAGGTTCCATTGCAAGGGTTTATATCCATCTAGGATTAAACAACAAATGTCGTCCAGTGATTCTTGTGCCGTAATACCCGTGTTAACCATAAGATCTGGAATGGGACGGTATAGTCAATTGTGTTTCCACCTCTTGTACATCAACGGACGCGCTTTACCGTAGACACTTGTTATCCAAAGGTGCATTTGGTGGCTGGGGAAGCCTAAAGTCCCCACGGCTTTGTCCGTAGACACTTGTAGCCCGAGGAGCATTTGGTGGCTGGGGAAGCCTAAAGTCCCCACGGTATTGCGGTCTATGATGGGTTGCATCTACCGGCGTAGGAATGTATGGTAGAGCCCCGCATTGTCGTCGTGGTCGGGGTCCACCCTGAAACTTATGGGAATAATGGGACCGGCGTGGACCCAGGGTCGGGGTATGCAACAACGGGTGGGTGTGCGAGGTAGCGGAGGAACATGATTGACTATGACCTTACTCCTGGCCTCACACCAAAGGAAGTGTGGACGAGCCTGCAACTCGGTTGGCAACAAGGATAAGATCTCTTATGGGTAAAGCAACACACCTCGCAGAGTGTAACGAACCGTGACCAGTCACTCCCCGTTGCAGGATATGGAAGCTGCGAACGCTGCCGGAAAGGAACTCCATGAAGTTCTAGTCAACCGGTGAAGGCTGACGGACATAGCTCTTCAGAATAAAAGCAACCTTTTGAAGAAATGTTTACAAAAACTTGCATTGCCTATGACTTTCTGGTCTATGGCTGTAGCTAGTGCATTAAACACCTCTTTCCTAAAATGAACTTGTTGAGTACGCTCGTACTCATCCCACTCTTAAATCCCCTGCTTAGATATGGAGGCATCAAAGGAGGATCTACAGTGCAACTCGAAGGCCGAGGAGTCAACAACTACTTCAAGAGACAGGACCATGTCAGGAGAGTCGGATACCACATTCAACAAGGAGAAACCTAGATTAGCAATAGAAAGGAACTAGCTTCCTAAACTTAGCTCCTATTTAGCTAGAATCTATTCTTAGCCTCCATAGCTAGTTAAAAACTCTACAAATAGAGTTGGTGATAGGATTAGACTACGAGTCGTTCTTACGGAGCTTATTTGAAGATTTACCTCATTGTAAAGTAGGAGGCTATGCTTGATCTTTTGTAACGTAGTCCGTATGTTATTCTATAGACATACCTTGGACCCGCATATGTTTCTGTTGTACCACTCTGAGCGATATAATACTAGTGGAACGGTGTTTCATTGGTGTTATATCAGACTTGCATACTACACCATGCAGTGGTATGCCGGGTCACCACAATTACACACAGAAGGTCTCGGCCACGATCTGCACCTGTCCTCTGAGCAAAATGTGCATCGAGGTAGAAGGATTGACCTGGCCATGTGGGTAAAGGTGTACAACCTCTCGAGAGTGTAAAATCTAAGTACTTAGTCGTGTTCCCGGTTATGGACAATTTGAGCGAACTGACAAGTCCTTGTTCGAAGATCTCCTCATCCCAATTTCTTAAATAAAATTTGAATGGGTGAACAAGGGTAGGAAGGTACATTGGGGCTTTACCGAGTGCTATCGTTAATTTGGTACATTGGGGTTTTACCAATGTTACTACTAATTAGATTGAAAGAAAATGTTTTGATAAACGATAGGGAAAACTGGCTTTATGCAAATTATGCCTAAGCTCTACCAGCCAAGTGTACACTTAAGTGTTAGGTTGCCATTTGAGTCCACTATAGTGTCATCTTGCCAATACATTCAAAGTATTGACCATTCGTGGCTGTAACGTTTCATGTTGCAGATGTTTTAAAAGACGAGTGAGTTACGATGGTTAGGGTTACGAGTCTATCCTCAACATGCTCGCCTGTGGCACATGAAGACGAAGGACTTCATGCTATCTATGTTTATTCGTTGTGAAACTCTGATGATATGCTAGCCTTATGCTATGCAATTTGTAACCATTTATGTAATTCTGGATCATACGATGTAATAAAGACCTTTGTTTCTTGGTATTACGTCTTGTACTGTGTGTGCTAGCGATTGATCCAGGGACTAGCACAGATACGCACAGAGATCGGCACCGTAAAAAGGTGAGGTCGCTACAGATGGTATCAGAGCATTGTGTTGACCTTAGGTTCGTGACCCTAGGATTGGATTAGAAATAGGAAGGCCATAGGATGAAAAATCTATATAATCCTATCTCTATTAAAAGATGGTTGCTTTGTGAACTTCTAGTATTCTCATCTACTCCATCTTCAGAAATGTCTTTCTCCTTCCTTAGTTGATCTACCCCATGAAAAACATAGAGAAGGGATTACTGGTGACCAAGACACTGAAGTGTGAAGACCGATGCTTCATATGTTATTTGTCAATTCATCATGAGTCACTAAATTGAAAATCAATGAAGAACTTGAAGAAAGCCTCCGATCTAGACTTCACAACACCCAGAAGCAAGTCGAAGAAGTAAAAGAGGAACTTGAAGCACTCAAGAATAGAACTAGACGAGACCACCAATAGTTCTCTTTTATTGACCAACAGTATCGCAATAACTTATTGATCTTACCAAATTGTGGTATGACCAACTAGATTGTTTGTGTTTGATTAGTTCGCTTGATGATTGTTAGATGTTTGTTGTTTGATGAATTGTCTTGATCTATGTTTGGGTAGGAAAACTTCTTTAGAACCTTTCTATCTATTCTCATCCATATCCAATCCAACAAGTGTTTCTTGACAAATCGTCATGAAGACAACCTTAGCAAAACCAAACCGATGTTTCCGATCAAGAAGAAGAAGCGAAGAGTGTGAGATACACAAAACCCTAGTTAGGGATCGATAGAAATGTTTTCAAAATAATTCTATAATGGGGATTGAAACATTGATTCAATTTTCCATGAAAGTATTTGTCAAACTTGTGAGGTTGTCCAAGTGTTAGAATTCGAGATTCAATAAATCAAATGCGAAGTAATGATCTAGGTGCAGGATGGATTGATCACCATTCCTACTACTCTTATTCTTCGCTTTCGTAATGTTGACTTTATGAATCTAGAGAGACATACCTACAAAAGAGATGTCGGCGAATAAACCTAAACCCTAGGGTGGATAAATATTATACCCTTATAGTATGACAAGTGCTGCCAGGTGTAGGCCTACAACAAGATTGAAGATCCAACCAATAGTTGAAGAATAGTGGAAGACCTTCGATGACACCGGCAAGTAAGAAGATGAACGATGCATTGAAATATCTTGTTCTCCTTATTTACCTAAAGAATGACCCCTCATTGTCAAAAGTAGTTCAACCACCAGCCCATATGGATTAGAAGCCCAACTATGAGGAAACCTACTCAAGTCACCTTGAAGAGATATGTTGTTCACTATTTGTGAATAACAATCACCTATTGGATATTCAGTCATAAGCCATAGATGTTTCAAAAGATGACCCAGTGTCAACTCAAACCAAGATGAGCTTAACCTAAACCCAAGACCTACGACTACCTACAAATGCTACTTTTAAGGGTGGTAGCCCACCCCAGCATATCCCAAACCTTTCTTTCTTTCTAGCCTTTCTCTAATCTCGAGGACGAGATTTCTTTTAAGGGTGGTAGTCTGTCACATCCCAAAATTTTCTAAATTTCGTAACGTGAAATAAAAATAAAATTTAAGTTTGTTTGTTCGTCTTGATTTAAAATTCACAATGATTTAAAAACTTTTGAGTGAATTCGAAAAGTTTTATCCAAAGAATGAAAATTTAGTAAACATTTGTTTTCAGAATTTTTCAAACAAAACCTATTTATGTTTTCATGTTTTGGAAATCATAATGGATTTTTTTGATTTGTGAAAACAAACCCCCAATTCTTATTTTGAAATATTAATGCTGAAGTAGCCATATATGTTAAAGTGCATAAAACCATTACATTATTTTTATTAATGACAGTAAATATGTTTCTTGTTGTCTTAAAACACTATTTTAAGTTTTTACAAATTTTAAGAAATTTGTTTGATTTTATTTGGATACCTAAAACAAAAGTTGAAAAAGAAAAAAAAAAGGACAAAGCGGCCCGAACCAGACCGAACTGGCCCAGTCTAGTTAGAGCAGCCCAGTCGGCCTGCCCCTTCCCCTTTCTGTTTTTTTTCAGTTACTTTCATATTGGGCTGACCCATTCTTGACCCATCTGACAAGCCCGACCGATCCGAGCGCTCTTGGTCTTCTTCTTCACGTACAGAGCTCACGTAACTGACCTCATGGCAGTTTACTTTCCTCTCCTCTCACATCAATTCCGGCGATTAAGGCCATTAAATCCTTCCATGTTTGCTTCTATAAAATGCCCGGCCTCCCTCTCCATTTCCACCCCAAGTCCCGAACACTATCGCCGCCAGGCTGCCACGAATCGACACACCGGAGATTCGCCGACCTCCACTGTTTTTCGTTGATTCCGGCGAACCCAAGGTACCTCGCCGCTCGTTTTTGGTACCGTTAGACTCCTCTAGTTCTGGCGCCTCGTGTTAGACCTTTTAGCCGTTCTATTTCGCAGAGAATCGACGCCCCCGAACGACACAGATGCAGCATCATATTTCGGCCGCTCGTCGTCGTCGTTTCTGGAAAAATATGGCGACATCGCCACCACCATCGCGTTCACCCCGTCGCTCGGAACGCCATCGACCAGTCCCCCATCGTGGAGGATCGCCACACCGCCATCTCCATGCACGTCCGACCCGCCAGCGTTGAAACTTCACGTCAGGTTCCGCCACTTTGTACGGAGAGCTACGAGTTTTTGTTGAGAGAAGAGAATAATTCTTCAACTACCGAAAAGGCAAGTGACACACACCAAAAGTCTCAGTTTTAACTCTTGCACAGTAGTGTTTTTATAGTAGACATGTCTAGGATTTATGCTTTTTGCTTGCTATTAAATCCTAGTAGTTTAGCGACACCACTCCTAGACTTCCTTAGCCGCCATTAAATTTAGTTGTTACCTGCTATGCCATGGAAAATGTTTTGATAGAGGTTAAGGAAAAACAACTAAGTTTAAAGAATTACCTGGGTGAATGGTGGAGTCATGGAGAGGGTGGCTGTATCAGGGGGCAAGACCCTGGTGCTAGTGCACACTTGCGGAAAGTCACCCAGGCTTAAAGAGATTGTAGACAAAACTTGCTCATTAGCTTCACGTACAACCACATGCTACTATGGCTCTGGCTTGAAATAGTATGTTGTATGAACCCGGATCCTAGGGGCCAGGTGGTGGTAGAGGGATACTGTAGGTGGAACGGGGCCCTTAGGGAATGGTTCGGGTGATTACACACAGAAGGTCCCGGCCACGGTCTGCACCTGTCCTCTGAGCAAAATGTGCATCGAGGTAGAAGGATTGACCTGGCCATGTGGGTAAAGGTGTACAACCTCTCGAGAGTGTAAAATCTAAGTACTTAGTCGTGTCCCCGGTTATGGACAATTTGAGCGAACTGACAAGTCCTTGTTCGAAGATCTCCTCATCCCAATTTCTTAAATAAAGTTTGAATGGGTGAACAAGGGTAGGAAGGTACATTGGGGCTTTACCAATGCTACTGTTAATTTGGTACATTGGGGTTTTACCAATGTTACTACTAATTAGATTGAAAGAAAATGTTTTGATAAACGATAGGGAAAACTGGCTTTATGCAAATTATGCCTGAGCTCTACCAGCCAAGTGTACACTTAAGTGTTAGGTTGCCATTTGAATCCACTATAGTGTCATCTTGCCAATACATTCAAAGTATTGACCATTCGTGGCTGTAACGTTTCATGTTGCAGATGTTTTAAAAGACGAGTGAGTTACGATGGTTAGGGTTACGAGTCTATCCTCAACATGCTCGCCTGTGGCACATGAAGACGAAGGACTTCATGCTGTCTATGTTTATTCGTTGTGAAACTCTGATGATATGCTAGCCTTATGCTATGCAATTTGTAACCATTTATGTAATTCTGGATCATACGATGTAATAAAGACCTTTGTTTCTTGGTATTACATCTTGTACTGTTTGTGCTAGCGATTGATCCAGGGACTAGCACAGATACGCACAGAGATCGGCACCGTAAAAAGGTGAGGTCGCTACATTTAATCAGGGCATTACGACAAAGTACATAGACCGCTATCCAGCATGCATCTATGCCTAAATAATCCACCTTCAGGTTATCATCCGAACCCCTTCCAGTATTAAGTTGCGAACAACAGATAATTGCATTAAGTATGGTGCGTAATGTAATCAACACAAATATCCTTAGACAAAGCATCAATGTTTTATCCCTAGTAGCAACAACACATCCACAACCTTAGAACTTTCCGTCACTGTCCTGCATTTAATGGAGGCATGAACCCACTATCGAGCATAATTACTCCCTCTTGGAGTTACAAGTATCAACTTGGCCAGAGCCTCTACTAGCAACGAGAGAGCATGCAAGAACATAAACAACACATATATGATAGATTGATAATCAACTTAACATAGTATTCTCTATTCATCGGATCTCACCAAACACAACATGTAGCATTACAAATAGATGATCTTGATCATGTTAGGCAGCTCACAAGATCTATAACAATGAAAGCACAAGCGGAGAAGACAACCATCTAGCTACTTGCTATGGACCCATAGTCCAAGGATGAACTACTCACGCATCAATCCGGAGGCGGGCATGATGATGTAGAGCCCCTCCGGTGATGATTCCCCTCTCCGGCAAGGTGCCGGAGGCGATCTCCTAAATCCCCCGAGATGGGATTGGCGGCGGCGGCCTCTCAGTAATGTTTTCCGTATCGTGGCTCTCGGTACAGGGGGTTTCGCGACGGAGGCTTTAAGTAGGCGGAAGGGTAGGTCAAAGGGCGACACGAGGGGGCCACACACCAGGCCGGCGCGGCCAGGGCTTGGGCCGCGCCGCCTTGGTGTGTCCCCACCTCGTGGCCCCACTTCGTCTCCTCTTCGGACTTACGGAAGCTTCGTGCAAAAATAGGACCCTGGGCGTTGATTTCGTCCAATTCCGAGAATATTTCCTTACTAGGATTTCGGAAACCAAAAACAGCAGAAAAACAGCAACTGGCACTTCGGCATCTTGTTAATAGGTTAGTGCCGGAAAATGTAAAATAACGCTGTAAAGTATGTATAAAACACTCAAGTATTGTAATAAAAGTAGCATGGAACATAAGAAATTATAGATATGTTTGCGACGTATCAATAATTTTCTCAAGATTTGCAAATCAATATGTTCTCTTTTGGTTTCTTGGAAACATATAACATGACAGCCACTTTCTTTTATTTTATTGAGTATGAGAGGCCATTTCTCTGGGTCATTAGTACCCCTAATATCCAGTTTAAAACTTTCCAAAATAATTTATCCATGGAAGCAAAAAGAGAATCGATCAATGGGTATAGTTGTAAACTGTAGCCATATCAACCAGACGGCAGAGCAATAAGTCCATAACAGCTTTAACACAGATAGTTCTAAATTATTACAGTCCATAGCAAAAGGGAAGTCCAAAAGATAATGAAACCTAACAAGCAGCCATAGGCCCCAAATCACTACCAAAAGAACTGCAGAATGCAGCTTATAATTGGACAGCTTCATCATAAGCCAACTATTTCTTCTTAGACTTCTTATCATCATCTGAAACTTGCTTCTTAGAGGACATTGGTGGCTTCTTGGTAGACCTAGTCTGCCTAGAAGTGGAGTTACTTGCTGTTGGCTGCTCTTCTTCCTCCTGAACTTGGATATTGAATTTGGTGCAAAGGTTTTGACTACTGACTTCTTGATAGGAGGGGCAACTGAAGCACATGCAAGACAGTTCTTGTCAAAGCAAGTTTTAGCCCTATAACCCTTATTAGCAGCTGAGATTCTGGGACTTCTCCTCACATCTGAAGCACATAGAGGGGCAGAGCAGACCTTCCTCTTGACTCTAACCACTGAGGTAGATCCAGGTGGAGGAAGCAGAGGCTTACTTTTCACAGTCTGGGGAGTTGAGAAGCCTTGGGTAATGTCCAAGCAAGCTTTGCTAAGAAGACAAAGGGGTGGCTTGGATGCAGGACACTGCTTAGGTAGCACAAAATCCCTAGAGGAGGAATTATTATCCATATCACTCAGAATTTGCCAAACCTGAGACTGCATCAGTTTCTTGGCCCAATCAAAGTCCTCTGGTGTAAGCAACTTAGCAGTGAAGAAATCAGCCCATTGGGCTGGCATAGTGACTGATATCTCTGAAGGAGTGGTGGGCTTGAAGAATGAGGCCCAAGCCAAAGTTCCTTCCTTAGAAAAAAGAAAAGAATCCTGAACAGGCTGAATATGTCCTCCCAAATCGTGCAGTGAAAGGTCAGGGACTTGCTCTTGAATAAGAACCATGCCAATGTGAAGGTTCTGCTGAACAACACCTTGATTAGCCACTCCAAGAGCTGCATCTGAAGCATTGGAAGCGTCAGTACTGATGGTCAGTGTAAGATCACTCTGATTATCCTCAACCTGCTCCAAATTTATGTCATTAACTGGTCCATTGACAATCACTGGATTAAGCATTGCAGCAAGGTCTGGCATGGGGAAATCTGGCACTTGATGGTCCTGGGGCTGCAGAGGATTCTGCTGCAGCCCGCCTCGAGAGGAACCGGCGCAGGGCCATGGAGGCATCCACGACACGAGTTCTGCGGCCAGCGAGATTGAGGCTGGGCGGAGGCGGCCGGGGTCGCTGGGAGAAGAAGGAATTGGTGGCGGCGGCAGTGGTGGTGGTGGTGGTGCTGGAGTGCGTAGCAGGGAGCCCTAAGAAGGAGGAATGGGACGGCGGCAACGACGTGGTTCAGGAGGGGGACGTGGGGAGGCGGAAGGGCTGCGGCAACGACATGGTGTGCTCCTCTTTTATTTTAGCTGATTCAATTTTGGTTTGTTTTATTCCTGTAGAAAATGAAAATTCTTACTGCAGAATTTCATGGAGGGGCGGATGATAGGGTGATTCCAACAACACGGATCTGTGGGATCTTCAACCAGAATTATTCAGGAGAGCAGCATTGCCAATGATGAAGGAGATGCCACCGCCGTCAATTACGGTTATCTTGCCCTACAGTCCAACACTGCCAATGCACGTATGATCTCCAACTGTGCATCAAGCACACATCCAATTTTCCCATCCTTTTATCTTAGCTTTTGTTCTAATTATGGGAGATCTCTGGTGGTTTAGCTTTCCTTTCGTTCTCTGTTGACTTCTCTTATATCCAGAAGATGTGAGTATCCACATCACCATGGCTACATTCAAAGTTACTCAACAAAGCTTTCACATGTGTGCGTGAATCCTTAAGGAGTTGATGCATAGGGTCTCCTTCAGAGCTAGAAGAATAAGTTTGATGGCCTAGAGACCTGGTTAGGGAGCTCCTTTTCTTTCTTTTTGCGCTTTTTTGCATGTGCACATAATCTGTTTTATTAATTAATTTGTGTGGTAGGATATTTTCAACTGTTTAACTTTCAGAAATGATATACAGTTGATATGAACTACCAAAGGCCAGAGTTTAATGTTTTCCAGAACTATCTCTTTAAAAGCATAGGAAGCCCCTTGTCAAGAAAAAGTACAGTGCACATTTCCTTCTTTTGTCAACTTTCATTGTTATACGTACCTTTGTTTTTGTTGACCTGCTGAGGGCATTTATTGACCATGAACCAATGACAAAGATGTAGCCACATTCTCTATTTCTTTTTGCTGATCTTGGCTATGAAACAAAACTTGCTCAAATATATAATGAGTTAAGGAAATTCAATTGTTGGCATTGATATTTGTACATTACTAGCATTGTTCAAGATTCCAGCTGTTTTTACTACTCCGGAAGAAGTGCTAAGCATGGAAAAAAACACTACCGAACACACTTTGGGTTGAAACCTGCAGGATATATTGATTTGGCTGATAAATGTTTATATGCTAATTATGAAGCCTGCAATGTTGATCCTTGCTAACTCTGATAGAAGCCCCCATGTCAAAGAGGTTGTGGAACTAGCATCCTGTTTGCAATATGACATGCTCACATGGTTTGCGAATTCACATGTTATTTGCACAATGACTTAGAAAGCCTGAACAGCTGTTGTTAGCCTTTGGTTCCAAGGGTAGAAATGGGTTCAGCATGTATTTGTGGTCTTGTGGAGCACTTGCGTTGTGTAGTTTTGTACATACAACAGTTGTATGTGTTACCATCCTTTTATACATATCGTGTAAACACCCAATATGTAATGCACGCGGAAGAGAAAAATGATATAAACAGCAAGAACTCAGACAGTGACACCGCGCGGCGTGTCGCGTGCTGAAGCTTCCTCGAGTTACCTTTTCTATGAAAATAATTTCATCAGTGGCGGAGTATCTGTGTATATAGTTTTTGAACCTCTAGGTACATTTATATATAATTATATGTAGTCATGTATAATTTCATCTCATGGCATCCATTCTTTGCTACGTCAGGTGATGCTATTATTTAAAATGATGCAACCAATACCGTCCATCAGTATGTTGCCAAAGTTAGTGGGTTCTCGGCCCATCAGCATTCTCCCACCATCAACATTATAACAGAAAGGTAAATCTTATTTGATAACATAAAAGATCAGTAATGCCATCTCTATCTCAGTTTCCTGCATGGACAGTTCGCTTAGTACATTGATGTACTTCAACATATTGTGTTGGCCATGCAGAGTGTGAAGAGTAATGTATTCTTGAATGCTACAGAACTTTGGCTTGGATAACAAATGAATGAGCCAATTGGTGAACTTTTTTACTCTCTAAATTGTTCACTGCAATGCCATATAGATATCGAATGGAAGGCTGCATTTGAGCATGTCAGTGGTTATGGCATGTTGGTTCTTTTGAGCAGGCTATGGATATCCCAGCGATTATCATATATTAAAATTATTTCCGAATAAAATACTTTGCAAATAAGTTAACCTCTGTAGTGGTTCTTATGTTAATATAGAGTTCAATAATTGTGAATTGCATTGTGTTTTTAAAGCGAAGTTGTGCACAGAACTGTGTATGCCAAAATAAAATCTTGCAGTTCGCAGACGGGTGAAGTTTGTAGGGTAACTTCCTGATACCTGTCATAAACCATTGGTTATTATCTACAGCATTTAGGCCCGTTGATTTCTATTTATTTCAGCCCTTTGTGGCTATTATTCAAAATATCCATAATTTCAGCCCTTTGTGCCTAATTTTGTTTTTATTTCTTGGCTTTGCCGACCATTCATGCTCATATGCATTATTGTCCACAAAATTTATTTCCATGAGACCTTGATTGTCAGCCACCTGAGCTTTTGGTCACAACTGGTTTACATAGACTGTAGAGGGGAGAGAGGGATGATAGCAAAGCTGAACCGGCAACTGGTAGGCTCTTGAGTGCCCCACCTGGGCGATGCGCGGTCATGTGAGCTAGCGAGGATACTCCCAGGCGGAGAAGGAGCACAAACATATCAGAAGGTGTCAATTTCAAGAGTGCAGATATCAGCTCTACCTTCTGAAAGAGTACTGCTTCTTAATCCTAAGAATGAGGTATAACTTACTAAGTTACTATGTCTTAAAATCGTAATTTTGTTTGAGTTCCTGCACTTAGTCTGAACATAAAACATCTATGGTGTTTCAGTGACATAGTATGTGCACCTTGCTGTGTTAGTTTCGTGATACTATATTTGACCAAGCGGTGGATTGTCAGTCACTTGAAATATAAGAGCAGTAGATGCCACCTGTTGTTTGTTTTCTTTTTCGTTTGATTTATTAACTCTTGTGTGTTGTGTTGTTTCTTGCAGGCCAACCGCAGCTCTCAGTCCTTTCCAAAGGCAAAGCAGAGCTCGCTTCAGTTCACGGCCTCCCTGTGTCAACCAAGAGGTCACCATTTTGTTTTTGGCATCCAAAGCACTCACCATTTCTACTCTGAAAAAGCTAGTGCCTTGCACTGACAGCCCCAGGACAAGGCAACAACAAGACCATTTAAGTAAATGCATTACCATCAATGTTCATCCGTTCTTCCTATGTTTTCTGAAAGATTATGTTGCGTTTTTTACTTACCTGCAGGTGTTGTTGCTGGACTGTATGTAGGCATGGAGCAGGAGTGGAAATAATCCACGGCCGCTATGACTGAGTAGTGATTCTCTGAAAATGGATTTTTCATGTTTCTTGCAGTTAGTTGAACCTTACGTGAAGGAAAACATATCTACTTGACTGCCTTCCCGCCATGCAAAACTAATATCTTCCCACTTTAAAAGCCGATCCTTTGGTTACCTCTCAAAACAGATGAGAAGATTTGGTAGAGTCACTGGCATCTCATAAATCTTGATGTTTTTTTTTTTTTTACTTTTGTCTCCACACCTTTTATCCTAAGATTATCTAAGTCCAATATTGAGCCAATATTGAGCTAGCATTTACGATTAGAGATCTTAGCGATCAAAACATTATTGCTTTTGTAATCAGTATTAGGCTTTGCATGCTTTGAAGCATCCTTAAGAATAATTGACTCAAAAGTTATTGGTACTGCTTAGCGCTGCTGCTTATTACTATCTCTCTCTTTCTGGTGCTGCCGTACAGATGTGCCTTCATTGGAGGCATCGTAAGGGGTACTCTGATCTTTTTGTGAACACAAGATCGCCAAGGACACCATCACCGGAGGCGCGATCACTACTGTCGTCAAGTCCCTTAACTACCTCACCTAGCTATGTAAACAGAGTTAGTGGCTTGTGGCAGTGTATGGCCGGACAAATACATGGACAAGAAATTCTTGATGTGTTTGTGCTGGTGTTGTGTGCGTGTTCAGCAGTAAATTGAATTCCTTCTTTTGGGGGTTTGCATCTCCATGATCTGGTTAAGTGTTGAGGAGAAGCTTAGCTACATGTTGTGGCAGCTCGGTTGAACAAGTCATGTGTACACGGCATGATTGCACACGATATTGGGATGTCCATTACAGTGAATGTTACGTGCAATGCAATTTATTAGTCATCTAATAATGGAAAACTTGCTACATTATGCTAGCTTGGCAATAAACCATTTTTTTTTTGCTAGGGAGTGGTGTTTTGGTACACGGTAGCATGTGCTCCATTTATTTTGAAAATACATGCTACACATATTTTGAAATTTTTTTAAAAAAGTTGCTCTACTCACATGTAAACAAATAAACTTGAGTTTTTTTTTTGCCGAATCATACCAGACCTTTAAGTTAAGCTAACAATCAACCATACGGCCTTAGAATGGTATATGTGCTATACAGCTATAGGTAGCTCAGTAGCAATGTAAGTAACGGAAATCCATCTTGGCTCCCGGGTCCAGATGATCCTGATACGTGGACGAAACAGAATCGGACAGATCGGCTGCGACCGCGCGTATTCTCCACCGTATCGGCCCGTATGGGGGAAAAAGAAACAGTGTCATTTCCTACCGTTGGGCTGAATTAATTGCGACGTCGCGTGAAACGGATGCACCGGTACAAAATGTTTCGAACCGTCCAGGTCTGACTCGTGGCGACTTGGACCGGAAGCTGCGTGGCCCAACGGCTCTGGGATGGGGCAACACGCGGCCAAATAAAGGAAAGCCCAGATGTCCAGTTTGGGATCCATTGTAGTCGCCGCCCTCGTCTAGGTCTCCCTACAGTGAAGCAGACGAGATCGAGATCCATGGCGTCTTCTTCCTCCTCCCACATGGCTGCTTCCCAGGACAACACTCCACTCCCGCTCATACCGTGTCCGAAGTGCGGCAACAGGGTACTCACCAAGATCGCGGTCCAAGGAACCAGACCAGGCGTCAGGTACTACAAGTGCCAACTATTCAGTGTAAGTTCATCAGATCCAGCCACATCCAGTTTGTTTGGCTTTTTTGTTGGCACATCGCGTGGTGTGATCCTTTTTTCCCCAAATCGTTTCTCATTCCATCTTGATCGATCCAGGGCGGACTATGCGATTTCTTCGAGTGGAGGGAGGGATATGCAGGGGTGCTAGCCGCAAACCGGGGAGCATTCGCTGCTGCAGCTCCACCAGCCCATGTAGCAGCTATGCAGGGTGCGCCGGCCAACAACATCCAGGATGTAGCGCGGGTGAATCTGTTTGTATCGTTGACGAACACAATGGGGGTGCTGCTCTGCGTCCAGCTTTTTTCCCTAATTTTTGCGCCTTACTTTCTGCTTCGTGGCGGCTCCGAGGTTTCAACCGGTTAGATCTGGGGAGACGCGAGGTTGACGACACCGCACAAGCCGTAAACTTGGACCCGTCGTCCTCCACGCCGCACCGACATGTACCGCGAGTCCGGGTTTACATCGGTCACGGCACCGTTCACACCCTCCGTCTTCTTCCGGTCGTTACAGCATTAAACACCGCAGGACCCACCTCGTCGCTGTACGCCCGCTCGATGTATCTTTCATTTTCTGAGCGACGCACACCTGCTTTCTTTTCCCTTACAAGCAATCTCGGAGCAACACTCATCGGTCCAGATTTCAGGTGCATATAAACCCGGGAGCCAAAACTCCACTCCCAGTAAATTAATACTACTAGCTGATCTACCGCTTATATGTAATAGAATGAAGTCATCCTCCTAATACAATCATTTTTAAATTTCACTCCTTATACATTGCAACATCATTATCCACTCACGGTAATACAAGCACTTTTAAATTTCACTGCTTATTTCTACTGGATAACAAGTGGATAGGGAGTAAGCGGTAGCTCAGTACAAATAATTACCAGTATTGCCAGGTAATATGTGGTATGTGAATGAAGTTATCCTCCTAATACAATCATTTTTAAATCTCTTTGCTTATACATCGCAACATCATAATTCACTCATGGGCGCGGCGTGCCGCCGCGCCTAATGTTGCTAGTATCTTTATAGCTGGGGTATTTGATACAAACACATGTGTAAGAACACAAACATAAAGCATCTCCAGCAGTTCAACTCCTTTCAGACACAAAAAATATTCTTTTTTCCGTTTAGGTTGGCCCAGAACACCAGAATGGCCGTCCGGTCGCCTTTGTCCGTTTGCATTGGGGGCATCCCGGTGCCTCGCCGCATTTTGATCCAAGCCATTTGAACTCATTTCCCCCTATTTTCAGCTTAATTGGCTCATATGACTAGAAAATAAGAATGTTGTAAACAAATTAATTTAAGTAGCATATGTTCAAATAAACAACATGGTTCACAATCAATGCAGTGCTTCAAAATTTAAAAAAACATAGTTCACAATTAAACAAATGAAATAAAATGGGATGTCCACTAATGCTCAATTAAATTCGCTTGAAAACGATTGTGAATGTGACAATCATGGAGCTCAATGTCATACCGAGGAACCCCTCGAACATTGATGCCCTAGGCTGTGACCAACCAAAGCGATTATGTTTCAAAAAATCATGTTTTAGTTACATTTCAATTATGTTTCATAATTTTGTGAAAGGATTGGTCAGCCTATGGGTGATGTCACCGCTGGCATCACTCCGGTAGGCATCATTGCCGGTAAGAAGAGGTTTTCGTGACTATTGGCCCTGTGATAGGATGAGTAGGTTCTCTTTACCTTGCGAATTGGGTCATTGATTCTTGGTGTTTTTTCCTTCCTACCAATCGGTGGATGGATCTTTGGGGTCAGATACTCTTTTTTTACAATTAAAATAGTAACTAGAAGTCTCCTCTACTATGCTAATTTTGTTGTGAATCAAGAAATCACTGCTGTCCATATCAGTGCATCTTGACAAAAAAATTCTCTCTCTTTCTTGCTAGGCTAATTTTTGCGTAAAGCAGAAAATTAAATGTACTTAAAGCTTGAAAATCATCTCTTAATGTTACGAGAACTTGAAATTGCAGCAAAATTTTGCTGCTTAGTTTAAAGATATCTTGAAAGGTTCAATTTGGCCCTCCCTTTTCTTTTGGTCACGCTCAGCCACTGCCAAGAAGGGAACACCACAATTAGATATGTTTTTCCTTTCTTATCCATGTAGACTAGAAACTTTCAGTTTGAAGCCATATGTCTCCTCTCGCGAGTATTGGATGAAAAATACAAATGAGAGTCAAGTCTCACAAGTGGACGAAACCAGAGAAGAGAATCACATAGGAGGCCACAAAACAAGAGCGTGTAGAGATCATTGATCATGCAACATATAAATGCCAGGGTCGATGATTGATTCGAGCGGCACCTCTCTGAGTCCTATTGTGTATTCGGTGATTTCAATTGGAGCATAGGTAAGGTTATCCTATGTAAAACATGGTTTACGCTAAAAGAAATGGCATCATCTATCTGAAAGTGTTCTCCTAGGCGCAATGCTAGTTCATCTCTTGTCATCCTCCAATACTCCAAACTACACGTCCGGTTGATTTTACATGTGCCTACGAAGAGCCGCACACCGCCTCTATTCCGTGCTCAACCTTGCGCGTAGATGTAGGCAGTAGAATTCAGAAGAGAATGAATGAGACGGCCATAAGATTAAAAGAAAGAATTTTATAGGTTTTTTTTGAAAAATATTGCCTACTTGGCATTGGCCAACTCGCCGGACAATTCAAAACCTCGGCAGGACAAGCGTTGAACAACTTATCCACTTTGGGGTCCAAAGAAAACATTTTTATAAAAATAGGACCTAATTGACATCCCCGAAATACTTTTATAACCTCCATGAATTTTAGTCTATTTTTTGGCTTTTTAAATAGGAAAACAATAAACTAAGGCCAGTAAAGAAATTAAAATAAACCAAAAACAAAAGGCGATGATAACTGTGATCCTGATTAGGTTTCCCCCTTTTTTTCGAAAAAACCTCTACCCTCTGCATAGATTTTCCCCTAAAGGCATGTTTTATCTAGCGAAATGAGGAAGTAATTGCTTGAAATGTGACTTATAACTAGTTTATGAAAGTTTGTCTTTTGAATTGTATCAATGATTTGCAAATTTTTATCTGTCGTACTGGTGTGGTATTTTTACTTTTTTTTTTGACATAGTGTGGTATTTTTACTGATTGACTAGTTGAACCGTTGCACCTTAACATTGTGACTCCATCACCTGGAATGGTCGCCGGCGAGCGAATCCAGGACAGGCAAAACAAAGGTGAACTCTGTCAGGCGCGCGGCAGCAGCAGAGGATGTGTGTTTCCGCTGTTCCTTTCCCCCGTCATCGTCGTCTCCGGCGACTTCAGATCCGGCTCCACCAGAGAAGGAGCGAAGGATGGAGGGAGATGGCGGTGTCGACGGTGCTGGCGGTGATGCTGGTGGGGGCCGCGACATTGTCCTTGTCCAGCAGGACGCGCAGGCCCCCGAAATCCCGGCCAACGACATGGTCCTCGTGAGTAAACCCCTCCTCTCCCCCTCTCATCTTCGATTCACTCCCAGATTCCGATTTCCCGCGCCAATTGCTCCTCTCTTAATTACAACCTGGCGGTGAAAAATTACAACCTAGCTAGGGTTAGTAATCCACTCACCTGACCCACACTGGCTGGTCTCGTGTCTGATCCAGATTGATCCAGTAACTCAAGTTCAGCTTCTATTACCAGGTACCGTATATTTCAGCATATTGTGTGTCACTATCATCTGCCACTATCTGATATGAAACAGCGGGTGCTATGATCTGCGTGACAGAGCAAGTGCTTAGACCTGATTTCTGATGTTCCATGCTTGTTTTATGACAATACCTACATGTTTTGTTCACACTTTATGATGTTTTGATGCGTTTTCCGGAACTAACCTATTGACGAGATGCCGAAGTGCCAGTTCCTGTTTTCTGATGTTTTTGGTTTCAGAAATCCTAGTAAGGAAATATTCTCGGAATCGGACGAAATCAACGCCCAGTACCCTATTTTCACCGGAAGCTTCCAGAACACCCGAGAGTCGCCAGAGGGGGGCCACAGGCCCACCACACATGGTGGCGGCGCGGCCCAGGGGGGGCGCCCCCCTGTTGTCTGGCCCCACCAGGGCCCCTCCGAGGCTCCCCTTTCGCCTATATAAGCTCCCTGACCTAAAACCCCGATACGAATAAGCCACGGTATGAGAAACCTTCCAGAGCCGCCGCCATCGCGAAGCCAAGATCTGGGGGACAGGAGTCTCTGTTCCGGCACGCCGCCGGGACGGGGAAGTGCCCCCGGAAGGCTCCTCCATCGACACCACCGCCATCTTCATCACCGCTGCTTGTCTCCCATGAGGAGGGAGTAGTTCTCCATCGAGGCTCGGGGCTGTACCGGTAGCTATGTGGTTCATCTCTCTCCTATGTACTTCAATACAATAATCTCATGAGCTGCCTTACATGATTGAGATTCATATGATGATGCTTGTAATCTTGATGTCATTATGCTAGTCAAGTGAATTTTACTTATGTGATCTCCGGAGACTCCTTGTCCCACGTGTGTAAAGGTGACAGTGTGTGCACCGTGTGGGCCTCTTAGGCTATATTTCACAGAATACTTATTCACTGTTATGAATGGCATAGTGAAGTGCTTATTTATATCCCTTTATGATTGCAATGTGCTTTGTATCGCTACTAGTCTATGTGCTACTCATGTGATGTTATTAAATTAGTCTATTCCTCCAGCATGGTGTAATGGTGACAGTGTGTGCATCGTGTAGTTCTTGTCGTAGATTATGATCATAATCTCTTGTAGGTTATGGAGTTGATTATCGCTATGATAGTATTGATGTGATTTATTCCCCCTTCATAGTGTAAAGGTGACGAGTGTGTATGCTATGTTAGTACTCGGTCTATTTTGCAAAGATCTATTATGCTCTAAGGTTACTTAAACATGAATATCGAATGTTGTGGAGCTTGTTAACTCCGGCATTGAGGGTTCGTGTAATCCTACGCAACGAATGGTGTTCATTATCAAACAAGAGTGTATGTATCACATATGAGAAAGAGTTATTTATTATGCGATCAATGTTGAGAGTGTCCATGTTATCACCAGATTTTGGCCAAATCAGGAGATGGGCCGTAAGTGAAGATGGGCTTGAAAGATATACACGTGGAGCATCTTTGAAGCGGCCTTGCGCGAGGAGTTTGGGCTAGATTGCCCATGTATCTGTAAATATAGTAGATCGTATTTTAGTTTAGATTAAAAGATAGAGTTTAACCCGTGCACGGTTAGGTGCACGTCCAAATTAGAAAGTCCCTTGGACTATAAATATGTATCTAGGGTTATCGGAAAAAGAGGACAATCACGTTCACAACAAACACAAATCAGGCGCATCGCCACCCCTTCTTTCGAGGGTTTCTCCCGGGTAAGCATCATGCTGCCTAGATCGCATCTTGCGATCTAGGCAGACTACGTTTATTCGTTTACCTTGTGCTGCTCGTGCTGAAGCGTTGTTGATGGCGAGTAGCACTACTTATCATAGATGTTTTGGGGCTTGCATAGATGCTTTTCTTACGCATATCTACTTAGTTGTGCCGTCCCTCGATATCTAGCTGCCCTTACACCTATCCAGGTGTAAGGGCAGCGTCTTGCTTGTTCGTTGTTTAGTAGATCCGATCCGTTATAGCTGCTCCTTGATTCTTCAAGGATTGGTTCAATATCTGTATGGTTAGGCCTTGCAAACGGGTTGAACGATCCGGTAGTACATTAGGTATGGTTTGTTAGTCCTAAGAGGGATGTTCCGGGAATTAACTTAATGTTGGTTTTTAGGCCTCTTTAGGGTTAGCTTTCCATTATCTTTCGTGTCTATTAGGCTCAACTACGCGTAGGATGTTCCGATCATATGGCGAAAACCCTAAGCTATCGTAGATTGGTTTAGCTTTATACTGATCAAGCAGGAGCCTCATGCCATCGTCAACCTGACGCAAACCATGGGGCGATCGGCTCTTTGAGCCGATCCACAGGGCAACCTGAGAGCCGATCGGGCTCGTATTTAATGTTTACGTGTCTGCCATGCAGGAAACTAATCGAAGCAATCCAATACCTTCCTGACCAGGTATAGGTCAGGTGGCACGCCCTTGCAACCGCTAGGTCGTGTGCCGGAGCATTTGCGGGACGACGTCGAGGGACCAGGGCCCCCTGCAGCCTTGGAAGCCTCCCGGCTCTTGGTGTTGCTTAACCACTGCTCGCTGGTGGGTTTTGGCAGGCAACACATTCTGGCACGCCCGGTGGGACCATCTTCTGCAACAACCACGTCAACATCCGAGATGGCGGAAGAACCGGTCAAGTGTGAAGATCTGCCTCCTGAGCATAAGAAGAAATATGATGATCTCAAGGCAATCTTGGAAGCCGAGCTCATCGGCGCTTTTGAGAAAACCCGTTCGCACGGGATCAAGTTCAAAGGGTTCCAACCCGAAGGTGCGTTAGAGGGACTAGATCTATCTCTCCCTTCGGACGAGCGTACCAGAGCCCTGCGACAGGAAGTCAACTATGTCGTTGCTCATTCACTACATCGGCATTCTGAGAGCCTGGTGAACACTTTGGAGCGTGTTGCGCTCAATGTGGTGCAGGAGATCATGAAGCACAAGTACTCTCCGTCAGGTCCTGCTCTAGGAACTCACCAAGGGGAGATACCGCTCTACACAAGGCCACCACTGCAATACACGTTTGCCGCTCCACAGCAACAAGGTTCACCGGCGTACGTCATCTACAAGGTTGGAGGTGATCCTGGCGACTACCAATTCCTGTATGAGCCGCCCAAGGAGATTCCACATGGATACGTGTGCACATACGTGCCGGACTGCAACAACTGGATGACCCCGGTTACAGCAGGAAGGATCGCCACGGCGAGAGGAGTCGCTGGAGCGAGAAGCGATGCTTGGAGCGAGATGTTGAGAAACAGGCGTGGTTAGCTAAATATGCCACCGGACCAAGTCATGAACGATCAACTTCTGCAGCTCCTACGGTGAGATCACCGCAATCATGAGAGATCAGTTCGGCATCTTGCCGAAGAAGAGAATGATCGGCTATTCCAAGCCGTATCCCAACGAGTACGACCTGATCCCGCTACCACCTAAGTATCGGCTCCCTGACTTCACCAAATTCAGTGGGTCGGAAGGAACCAGCTCAATTGAGCACGTGAGCCGATACTTGGCACAGTTGGGTATGGTCTCAGCTTCAGACGAGCTACGGGTGAGGTTCTTCTCGCAATCTCTCATGGGTCCGGCCTTTGGGTGGTACACCTCGTTGCTACCAGACTCGATTCGGACGTGGAAGCAGCTGGAAGAGCAGTTTCACGTACAGTATCACTCAGAAGCTACTGAAGCTGGCATTGCCGATCTGACCCAGGTTCGGCAAAGGCGAGGAGAGATGGTGTCTGAATACATTCAGCGCTTCAGGACCGTCAGGAACCGATGCTATTCGGTTCGTCTATCTGAGAAGGAAGCATGCGAGCTGGCGATAGCAGGCCTGTCAGCGCCGCTCAAAGATGTGACCTTCCAAGCAGAGTACAATTCGCTGGCGCACATGGTTCAGAAGTTGACAGCATATGAACAGCGCCATCCAGAATTGTACCAGGACAAGTACAAGCGCGTCGCCCTGATCGAGACGGACGAAGATGAAGATCCCACAGGAGATCAGGAGGTCGCTGTTGCTGAGTGGACCCGGGGGGCCAAAACCCGTGTCCTGCAAGTGGGTGAAACAACTAGGGCCTGCCAAAGGGTTTGACTTCGATTTGAGCAAAACGGAGCAAATTTTTGATTTGCTGCTGAAGGAAAAACAGCTGAAGTTACCCGAAGGCCACAAAATCCCCACGTTACAAGAGATGAACGGCAGGCCATACTGCAAATGGCATCACACGTTCACCCATGCCACCACCGACTGCAAAGTTTTGCGCGGATAGATTCAAATGGCGATAGAACAAGGCCGATTACTCTTCGGTCAGTTTGCCATGAGAGTTGACACGCAGCCGTTTCCGGAAGTCAATATGGTTGATCTCAGTCACTGCATAGGACGCGAGCCAGGTTTCTCGTTTGATATCAACATGGCAGAGCTTGCAGATCGCCATGGCAAAGATAAGCCAGAGAGCAGTCGCTCCCGTGGCAAAGATAAAGAGGAGGCCGATCCACGCGACTGGCCCCAGCATGATGACAGACGGTATTTGACTGAGGAAGAGGTGATCAGCGTGCGGTATCAACGACCACTTTCCGCGCACCTCCTTAACAAATATGAACAGCAATACGACCGACGTCGGCGCTACGACGTAGATGATGATAGATATCGTCGGTCTGATGCAGACAACAGGAAATATCGTCGATACGAAGGGTATGAGCGTCACGCTAGAGGGAGGTCAAGAGAGTAAGAGGACATGGATAGGCATTGGAACTGTCCTTTCTTCAAACACTGCTGGGACTCAGGAATGAGCCGATTGCCTACAATCGAGAACTGCCCAGAATGTAGACAGAAGAGGAAGGGAACAAATGAAGTTTCAGTGTTCAAGCGTCTAGGACCTCTCCCACCTCAGAACAAACAAGCTGAGTCATCTCAAGATGAAGACTTCGAGGAGTCAGAGGAAGAAGATAGATATCACCGACCAAGGTGGTGTCCTGATGGACTCAGCCACTCCCAAAAGCGCAGAGTGGAATGGCTAAGAAACTTGGAAGAAGCCGAGGCGCAGTACCTGTACACGTTGAGGAAAGCACGGCCTGATCTGGCCGTGAAAATTCAGCAAACAACGGAGACGGAGGCTCGCCCACCAAAGAAAGTGTGGCGACCCAAGCAGACAAAAGCCGATGCGGGGACATCGGCTGATACAAACATGGTGTTCGTTCTCCCGTCGAGTTTTGTGCTCCGAGAGATGAGGAAGTATCGGTGGCACGGTTTGATTGCGGGCCACGGCCGATTATCTTTGAGAAGCCACGAGAGAGGAGCTATAGGCATCTGAAGGCCCTCTACCTGAAGGGTTATATCAATGGGCAGCCTATCAGCAAGATGCTGGTTGACACGGGAGCCGCAGTCAACATAATGTCGTACTCCATGTTACGACGTTTGGGACGTTCCAATGAAGATTTGATCAAGACCAACGTCACGCTAAGCGACTTCAACGGCCAACCGTCAGAAGCCAAGGGTGTTCTGAACGTGGACTTAACTGTCGGCCGAAAGACCATCCCTACATCCTTCTTCATCGTCGACAGCAAAAGCACTTACGCTGTCCTGCTAGGAAGGGATTGGATCCACGCTAACTGTTGCATTCCATCCACAATGGGATGGAGATGAAGTGGAGGTTGTTCATGCAGATGATTCGATCGACATCTCTTTGGCTGCCATGAACATCTGGGAAGCAAACGACCAAGAGCCGCTCTCTGGAATCAATCTGGACGGCTGTGAGCGCATCGAAGCTACAAAAAATGGGGTAAGGCTGGTCTTATCCACTGGCCTGACAGAGTAGCAAGATCCAAGTCTATGGACGTACGTGGCGAGGCCGATCCCTGCGATCGGCCCCAAAAAATAAAAAGTAAGGATATCACCTCAAGCATGCCACGTCGTCATTGCAGAGAACCAAGAAGTTGTAAACCCTCAGTAAACATTGCAATGGAAAAGGAGGCCGATTCTAGCAATCGGCCAAAATCAACCTCAACATGCCTTCTGCCGGTGTTCATCGTTGATTTGGCAGGCGATAGAAAGCTGGGGTATGGGTTTACAGCAGCTGATGAACTAGAAGAGATTGACATTGGTCCTGGGGATAAGCCACGACCAACATTTATCAGCAAATAGTTGGATCAACAACTGCAAGGGAAGCCGATTCCAGCAATCGGCTAAAATCAGTCTCACCACATTTGATAGTCGCTGTGTTATTTGGCATGGTGAGTTGGGTGACAGGCTTCGAATTGGCTGGAAAGCCGATATCTTCAATCACTTGAAGGATTCGGCTCGGGGGGCATACACACAGAGAAGGTACAAGGCGTACAAGGCCACGAAGTATGTACCCAAGGGGAGCCGATTCATGAAATCTATCAGCGGATAAAAAATCGAAAATACAAAAATTTTAAGCACAGCCGATGCTCGGACATCGACTCAAGAATAAACAGCCGATGCGTAGCCATCGACTTTAGAATTACAGAGTTTAAGCTCGATGAAGGAGAATTTCTAAGGCACAGAAATCCATTTCTGTGATCCCGGCCTCATCATCATCATCCTTGGCCTGAAGGAGGACAACATCATGACTGACCAGAGCTTCAACTGCAGCGTCATTGGGACATGGGGCTGGATTTCTTCAAGGATGTTCTTCACCTCCTCAGAAATTTCGACCAATGTTTCAATGGGTGAAGAAAGCAGAGCTTTGAAGCATTGGAGTTCATCACAACCCTGACAAACAACAAGAGCAGCGTAAGCATGCGGATCGGGGTAAGGATGAGCCCAATAAAGGAGCATACTTCTCCTAAGACCATGGGAACAACCGATGACGACGCGATCGGCTGTGGCGTTTTTGCCTGGGGTTTGGCCAAAGTGGTGACTTGGTCAACGTCACCGTCAGTGTGGAGGGCATCAGAACTTCATCAGTATTCCCACTGGAAGATTCTTGCAAAGATGATGCCCTGTTTTTGATGAGCTAGAGGGGTAGCAAGTTCAGGGACTGACCTCTTCTTGGAGGCCGATGATGGCACATCTGGCCGGTTTTGCGTGGTGGTACCCTCAGAGGTGCCCGAGCTTGAGCCTCGTCGGCTGGATTGCGTCTCCTCTCTGATATTATTTTCAGTAGAGGTCTACAAGAGCAGGATTACGGACTTAACAGGCTACTAAAGCCTAGACGGGT